>NC_136998.1:25868990-25873990 GCF_032717465.1 Coenobita brevimanus | reverse complement strand
TGAAAGAATTAAGAGTTGACCAGAATATTCTATTGTCATTAGGGTTGTTAAGTAGTTTTGATGCCTGCTTTTGAAGAAAGTTTGATTTAGATAGATTTAATACAGCTTTTGCATGATTTCTAGCAATTTAAAATTGGGAGAGTGATTCAGATGTTTTTGATTTTACGTAAGATTTATATGCTAATGACTTTTGGGCTGTTGCTCTGGCACAATTGCCATCCAACCATTTTGGAGAGTTTGATCTTTTAGTGAATTGTTGACTTGGTATGAATAAATCCATACCAGCTAGTATTAAGTCGCAAATGTGGGACTGGGTAGAATTGGGATCACTAGAGAAGAAAGACTGCCATGGAACATCAGCAAGATAATTTCTAAATCCATCCCAGTCTGCCCTGTCAAAGTGCCATTGGGTCACCCTGTCAGGTTCAGAATGGGGAGGTGTAGGAGGGTTAACTAATGAGGCTTTGATGAGATTGTGGTCAGAGGATCCAAGTGGTGACAGTACCTCTATCCTGTATTGATCTGGATTATTAGTCAAGAATAAATCCAAGAGATGGGCATTATGGTCAGGATTATCAGGTATTCTGGTTGGTTGCTTTACCAACTGGGTGAGATTAAACGATTCCGGAAACAGCTCGCATTCTAGACCAGCGTCGTCAGTCCGGGCAGAATGCAATAACCATTCAACATTGTGTATGTTAAAATCACCCAAAATGGTAATTTCATTGCCAAGGGCAAGGTCAAGGTTACTCAACTGAGTGGATATGGAATCAAATACACTGGGTTCCGAAGAAGCATTGGGGGAACAATAAACTACACAGATATATTTGGTAATGTTTTGGCAATTTAATTTATATAATGAGTAATCAAAACTGGATGAAGTGAAGTTTAAAATAGTGTCAACTGCATATTGGGATTTGATATAACAACAGGTGCCGCCCTTGTTTCGAAAGTTTGTAAGGAGATGGTAACCGGGAAAACAAAATGGAGATATATCGGTAGAGGGTGAGATTTGTGGTTCTGTGAGGAAAAGGGCCAAAGGGGATATGGACTGAAGGAAAAAATGAACTGAGTTTAAATTTGTGGTAAGGCCTCGGAAATTGGTAAAGAATAAGGCCGCACCGTCACCTCTTCACCGACGAGCATTCCCGGAAATAGCAACAGTCGCTGCCGGCACAGTTGCTTGATGGCGACCGGGAGGACCTTTGCCTCCAGCCCTACCCTGCCGGTGGTGGCAATCCGAGGTACCACCTCATTTGATAGTAAGATTCCAGCGGCCATTACTAAAGATGTGAATAGAAGGTGTGATATGTTATGCGCATGTAGTGTGGTGTAGACAGTTGAAGGTAGAGGTATTATGAGAGCATGCTGGCCTACTCGCTGTGTAAATGAATGCACTGAAAATGTTCAGAAAAGGGAGATGGTCAGGATCAAGTCCTGAGGGCTGGTGAAACGGGAGCTCCAGCTCTCCCTATCACCAGCTTGCCATCAACCTCGGGAGTACTGCCCTGTTCGACTGGCGCTACAGTCTACTCCTCCAATTTTCTATATATATATATATATATATATATATATATATATATATATATATATATATATATATATAGTCTACATATGTATTATTTCTATATGTATTGTATGTATATATATATATATATATATATATATATATATATATATATATATATATATATATATATATATATATATATATATATATATATTGTTACGGAACAGAGAAAGATAATGTACACTTTAAGTGAGAATACTAATAATCACTACTGTCCCGTAAAGGTCCAGGTTCAAAATAAAAGAGTTAGGTAAAATTACAAGTTAAAGTTTAATGCTCAAACTAACAACAAAACATTCAGGACTCATAAGGATAATGTAATGGCAAAAAACAGGTTAAATATATGGTTAACTGCAATAGCCTCTATTAACATGAAATTAGCAAGAGTAAATATATCTAAGCCAGCCCTGATAAAATGAAAATACACTGGGTAATGCTCAGTTAATGCAAGATAAATTATTACAGATACGAACTATTATTAATGATGGCTGACAATAAGAATCCTACACAAATTACAAAAAACGTTACTAGGCCTAAGAATTAACACCTTATGCTATACAGTACAAGAAAAAATGCAACAACACTTATACTCAAATTACACAGCTGCTAGATGGTTGGAGACTTCCTGAGCACTCAATAATAACTGTACAGGGGAGGACAGAGATGTGAACAAAATGAGGAGCAGATCTAAGTGGCAATTAATGTAGAGACTGAGCTCATTATATAGGGGCCGGCAGAGCTTGATACAACTTGTAAGAAGGACGTGCAAATGAAGCCATGGGGACAAAGAGTTGACAATCCCACTCTGAACAACAGAAAGGACGACTTACTCTACTATAACGGTAGAAGGGGGGAACTGAGGCAGAACACGCTCGTGATCAAACATGCAGCATACTGTGCATTAAAATTACACAAAGGATGTTGAAATCATAGGCTATGTAACACCTCCCCACAAAGAAAAAGAAATTTACAAAGGAAATTTCTTATTACTCTAAAACAATCAGTCTAAAGTCTAGATAAGCAATCTGCAATAATATTTTCTTTCCTAGTGTTACAAAACATGAGATCTCCCTAGCACGTTCAGTCATAGGTACTTGCCAGTATCCCTTTAACAAATCAAACTTACTTATGCACCTAGCCTTTCCGATCTTGTCTATGCAATCTTCCACGCGAGGGAGAGGGTAAGTGTCTGTTTTGGTTATCTGATTAACACGTCTGTAGTCGATGCAAAGCCACTGTAACCCACCTGGCCTAGGGACTAGAGTGACAGGAGAACTCCACTCGCTCTGACAGGGCTCAATCATCTTGAGGTCCAACAGGTAGCCAAGCTCCTTCTGGATGAGAGGAACTTTCACTGGGTTCACACGGTAAGGAGGCAATTTAATTGGCTTTGCATCTCCAACATCGACATCATGCATCAACACAGTGGTTCTTCCTGGAGTAGCACGGAACACTTGCGGGTACTCCTGCAGTAATGCCGAAAACTCCTGCCTTTCCTCGGGAGGTAGATGAGAAAGCTTAGTCTGGAGATCATTCATGATATCAGGATTCTTCCCCAAACTATCACTCAGGCTCATACTGCATGGGAGAGCTTCACTTGCAGACTCGGGTGGAACAGCTACAGTGCAGACTGGGTTATTTTCGTCCCACCTGTGATATAACTTTAGCATGTTGATGTGACAAAGTTGCTTGTTCTTTCTACGATCTGGTGTGGCGATGACATAGTTGACATCACTGAGTTTCTTCTCCACAAAATAAGGACCACTAAACTTGGCTTGAAGAGGCTGCCCATGAACTGGTAGCAGAATCAAAACCTGATCTCCTGGCTGAAAGTGGCGTAACCTGGACTTCTTATCATGCCAAGGCTTCATCTTCTCCTGAGCAGCTCCTAAATTCTCTCGCGCCAGTTGTAAAGCAGTGGACAGCCGTTCTTTGAACTTCATCACATACTCCAGCAGGTTGATGTCATCTTCCTCCGACAGCCAGCATTCCTTGAGTAGCTTAAGGGGTCCTCTTACTTCATGGCCAAACAGTAGTTCAAAAGGTGAGAAGCCCAGTGATTCATTTGGAGATTCTCTTGCAGCAAACACAACGAATGGAAGACCTTTATCCCAGTCTTACTGATGTTCCAAACAGTATTTCTTGAGCATCGATTTGAGTGTTTGATGATATCTCTCCAACGCTCCTTGGGTCTGGGGATGGTAAGCTGAAGACGTGATCTGGGTGATGCCCAACTCTTTCAGAGACTGCTTGAAAACGTTTGACATGAAATTACTTCCCCGGTCTGACTGTACCTCCTTGGGCAGACTAAACTTGGTGAAGAACCCTAGCATTTCCTTAACCACGTTCTTTGCTGAGATATTTCTAAGTGGAATGGCTTCAGGATAACGGGTAGCCATATCAATCAGGGTCAACACATAAGAAAATCCTGAAGAAGTCTTAGGAAGAGGGCCCACAATATCCACCAACACACGGGTGAAAGGCGCCTCAAAAGGAGGAATGGGAACTAGAGGTGCAACCTTTTCGGTCTGATTACACTTCCCCACAACTTGACAGGTGTGACAAGACTTACAATACCAGGAAACATCCCTGAAGATACCTGGCCAGTAGAAGTGTTTCAAAATGCGTGCCACAGTCTTCCTCACTCCAAGGTGTCCTGCCAAACTGGAATCATGAGCCACTCTAATGATATCCTGCCTACAAACACGAGGGATGACAACTTGATGTACAACCTCCCACTCACAGTCGGCTGATGCTGTTGGGTGTCTCCACTTCCTCATAAGTACTCCTGACTTTACATAATAACAAGTAGAAGCACTGGCTGACTCTTCTTCACTGTAAGCAGAGTTAGCTAGACCTTTCAACTCAGGGTCAGCAACCTGCAACTCAACCAACTCTTGACGAGACAAATTATCAACACTACGGGGTACTGCTTCATCTGGTGAGTGGTCCAAATTAGCAAGAAAAGTGTCAGCTAGGATAACATCATCATCATCATTATCCTCTAAATCACCAGTAACTTTAGACTTAGCCCTAGTGACAGCACATGCAGGGAACACATCAGGGACATCACAATCCTGGGACGCAGCCACTGGCTCACTAGACAACTGAGGAGCTGGACACACTTGACTTCCACCAATATCATTTCCAAGTAAGAAAGTTAAACCTGACATTGGGAGTGTCTCAACCAACCCAACCATAACGGAACCATTAACAAAACCAGACTCTAAATTCACTCTACACAGAGGGAGAGAGAAGTAATTATTCCCTACACCTTGTAAGATTACAGTTTCAACAGAGGAATTAACATTAGAGCCTAGAACACTGGTCAGCATAAGGATTGGCAAGCACCTGTATCACGATATATTTTAACTGATTTCCTGTCATTATTGTCCAGAGGACTGACAAAACCATCAGACAGGAAATTAGC
>NC_136998.1:25771490-25861490 GCF_032717465.1 Coenobita brevimanus | reverse complement strand
TGGGACGCAAACCCTCGTCCTTCAGTGTACGAAAACGCACACTTTACCACTGTACCACAGATGCTCCAATATATATATATATATATATCGTAACCCTCAGAAAGAAATTGCCTAAGTCATTTTTTGTCGATTTCTGGATTTTTGCCTAAATAAATTCTTCATCACGTGGCGCACCTATTGGTATTACTGCCTTTGCCAGGTCAAAGGTGTGAGTGGTCTAAAATGCACCTCAAGTTTCTTCCTAAGTCATTTAAAAGTTATGAAAATGAGACAGGTTTTTCTCGATTTCCCGAAAAGTAGAAAAAATGACTTGGGCAGTTTCCTTGTGAGGGTGACGATATTTATACAGTATATCTAATATACTGTAGCACTAGCCGTGTGTGTGTGTGTGTGTGTGTGTGTGTGTGTGTGTGTGTGTGTGCGTGTGTGTGTTTTGGGCAGCCGAAACTACATAATCATATCGCACCAAAATTGGCACAAAAATCGCCAAAAATTTGCTGATATGAAAAAACTTTGTCCCATCACGATTGAAAAACTTTATCCATATTTAATGAGCGATCACATTTTTACTAATAAACGCCACTCCCCGTTGCCGGCATACGATCTCCGTACAATTTTTTGCCCATACATAGGACTAAAATATACTATAGGCCTAGCAGTAGCCGTGTGTCTGTGTGTGTATTTCGGACTTGCGTTCAGACAACTTGGGTTCCATTCCCGAAGCTGCAAATAATACAATCAATTGGTTAGCTGCAAAAAATCCAAGTGACAACGTTACACTAGAACGGCGCATTAACGGACCATCATGGGACCTTCAATGTCGCCTTGACGGCCGATATTGACATTACACTAGAACAGCACATAAACGTGAGAGCCCTCCGCAGAAGTGCGACATATATATATATATATATATATATATATATATATATATATATATATATATATATATATATATATATATATATATATCATCTTATCAGCAAGGGGACGATACAGCTAATGTATCTCTACCAAGTGGCTTAGGCTGTCTGGTAGAGATTGTATGTAGGGTGAGAAGTAATTATAAGTGTATTGTAGTGTTGGAGTGGCTTTGGATGTGTGTGTAGTCTGTGAACCAAATGTAATCGGCCAGTACAAGCAGACTGAATGCAAGCATACTTTATAGTATGCGACACTGGTTCAACCACAGCACCCCTGATGTCCGCCAATGTAGTACGTTGCCAGAAGAATGCTCCCAAAGTTTATTACCCTGGCGGGGCGCGAACCCTCGTACTTCAGTGTACGAAAACGCACACTTTACCACTGTACCACAGAGGCTCCATATAGATTGATAGATAGATAGATACAGTATATATATATATATATATATATATATATACAGTATATATATATATATATATATATATATATATATATATATATATAATAAAGAGGGGGAAGAAGAACGGGTGTGGAGGAGAAGGAGAAAGAGGAAGGGAAAGGAAATAAGTAGGAGGCCCGACCACGGTGGTGAGGAGTGTATTTTGGTGTTATTGTTTGTTTCAAATATTTCTGGGATGGGTGTGCAATTTTGTCGTTGATATAGTATTGTGTGTTGTCTTTTTGTTTATGTAGAACTGTGTAGTGTCTTTTTAGCTTGCTAGCTCAGTTGGTTGATTGTGGTGTTATATTCATCGCACTAGCTGTTCAATCGCTGGTTCGAATCCTGACAGCATTTCCACACAACTGAGTGACAGAGCGATACTTGCTGACCTGTCATTAGTCCCCTGACTGTGTGGGTGGGATGAAGATGCTGAGAGTGGGTGAGAAGGTGAGGAAGGAGCTCAAGAGGGTGGGGGTGAGAGTGGGTAGGATTAGTTTTCCCCTGGGGGTAGGGGGGTTTTCAAGAATACTCCCCCAGTATCCCTGCTTGTCGTAAAAAGCGACTAAAAGGGTTGGCGGAGGGTTAGTGCCCCTCCCCGGAAAACAACTAACTATAAAAACAAACAAGAAGCCTCGGACAAGGACTGACCAAACGATGACGACCCAGGACCGGACAAAGGACTTGGTAATGAGTACATGGAATGTAAGAGGAGCGAATGATGAGGTGAAAGAGAGAGAGATTGTCCAGGTGCTTGAGGATGCGAAAGTGGATGTATGTGGAATAACTGAAACAAAATGGAGAGGAGAAAGTGTGAGAGAATGGGAGTATGGATGGGGTATATGTGCAGGAGTAGATGAGAATGAGAGGGCAAAGGAAGGAGTGTGTATAGTTGTGAGTAAAAGATGGAAGAAGAGCATAAGACAGTATGGATCAGTTGGGTCAAGGATTGTGTGGGTAAAGTTGAAAGTTGGAATACAAATGTGGGCGATTGTGTGTGTGTATGCGCCAACGCAAGATCGTGCTAGAAGACTGAGAGAAGAGTTCTGGACAAATGTGGAAGTGTGCATGGAAAAGTTTGGAAGGAATGAGAGAGTGTTTTTGATTGGTGATATGAATGGTAAAGTTGGTAATGTGAAGTTGGATGGAATAGTTGGTGAGTGGGGTGTGCCTGCTGAGATAGATGAGAATGGGAGTGCGTTAGTGGACATTTGTGCTGGGAGGGGGTTGGTGATAGCCAATACCCTCTTCAGGCATAAAATGATCCACAGGTATACATGGCGAGTGATGAGAAGGGTGGGTGGTGAACTGAATGAAAGGAAGGCAATGATTGATTATGTGTGTGGATGAAAGGATGCGAAGATGTGTAAAGGATGCAAGAGTGTATAGAGGTTGGGGGAGTGGACTTTCTGACCACTACTTGGTGGTGGCCAGAATTAGGATGCAAGTAAGATGGAGGAATAGAAGAAGGGAAAGACGAGAGGAAGGAGTAGTTGCAAGGAGAGTGGAAAGGTTACAAGAGGATGAGAAAAAGGTAGAGTATAAGAGAGAAGTGGAGGAACGATTGGGCAAATATGAATTGGAGCAGATGGGAGACGTGGAAGGTATGTGTAAGATATTTACAAAAGAAATGTGTGCAGCATGTGATGTGGTGTGTGGAAGGAAGAGAAGACGGAGGGGGGTGCAAGGAACAGCGTGGTGGACTGAAGAGGTGAAACAGGCTGTGGCACAAAAGAAGAAAGCATACAATGAATGGATGAGAAATAGGGGCGTGGAAGAAGTTGAGAGGCGGAAGAGAGAGTTATATGTGGAAAGGAAGAGAGAGGTGAAAAGATTAGTAAGAGAGAGTAAGAAGAGAGTGGATGAGGAATTTGGAAGGAATTTGAGTGTAAAGTGGAGGGACTGTAAGAAAATGTTCTGGAGAGAAGTGAAAAGAGTAAGACAGGGTGGAAGTGAAGTTAGCAGGGGAGTGAAAGATAAAAATGGTAGATTACTAGTGGAGAAGGGAGAAAAAGTGAGCAGATGGAGAGAACACTTTAAGGAATTGTTGAACGTAGAGGATGGAAGTAATGTGAGTATAAGTGGCTGGGGAATGGCTGGGAGAAGGAGGGAGGTGAGAAGACAGGAAGAAATCAGTAGGATAGAAGTTGTGGAAGCAATGAAGAAAGTTAAATCGGGGAAAGCCCCAGGAATTGATGGAGTGTGTGGTGAAATGCTGAAGCATGGGGGAGAGATAGTAGTAGAATGGATGTGGAAGATGTGCAGATTGGCCTGGGAGGAAGGTAGAGTCCCGGAGGATTGGAAGTCAGGTATAATTATTCCCTTGTACAAAGGAAAAGGGGAAAAAGAAGTGTGTGGTAATCATAGGGGCATTTGTCTTCTTAGTATAATAGGAAAAGTGTATGGTAGGATACTTATAGACAGAGTTAGAGAAAGAACAGAGGAATTAGTTGGAGAAGAACAGGGAGGCTTTAGGAAGGGAAGAGGTTGTGTAGATCAGATATTCATTCTTAGATCTTTAGTGGAAAAGTTTCTAGAGAAGGGAAAGAAGTTGTATGCGGCTTTCATGGATTTGGAGAAAGCATATGACAGGGTGGATAGACAAGGATTGTGGAAAGTGTTAAGAATATATGGAGTAGATGGGAAGTTGTTGAATGCTGTGAAGAGTATGTACGATGGTGGGAAGGCTGCAGTGCGTGTGGATGGTGAACTAAGTGAATTTTTCTCTTTGAAAGTTGGTTTGAAACAGGGATGTGTCATGTCTCCATGGTTGTTCAATCTGTACATGGATGGGGTAATAAAAGAGGTACAAGGTAGGGTAGTGGATGTTGGAGTGGCCCTGGTGAGAGAGGATAGTGTTTGGAAACTCCCTGTACTGTTGTTTGCAGATGATACTGTGTTGTTGAGTGAAGATGAAGGGGAGCTGCAAGGCTTGGTGGATGAGTTTGAGAGAGTGTGTAAGAAACGGAACCTAAAGGTGAATGTAGGGAAGAGTAAAGTGATGGTCTTTGAGAGAGGTGAAGTTAGTGAATGTACAGCGAGGTTGGATGGTGAGGAATTGGAAAATGTGAGTACATTTAAGTATTTGGGTAGTGTGATGAGGAAGGATGGAGGTTTGGAGGGTGAAGTGCTTGAAAGGGTACAGCAGGGAAGAAAGGTTGCTGGTTCCTTGAAAGCAGTGATAAGAAACAGGGAAGTGAGCATGGAAGTGAAAAAGTTACTACATGACAGTATTGTGATACCAACGCTAACGTACGGAAGTGAAGCTTGGACATTGGTGGAAGGACACAAGTCAAGAGTGAGAGCAGTGGAAATGAGTTATTTAAGAGGAGCCTGTGGAGTCACGTGGAGAGACAGGCTGACGAATGAGGATATAAAGGAGCGTTGTGGTGTGGATGTGGATGTGATAGGAAGCGTTATGAGGAACACACTGAGGTGGTTTGGCCATGTGGAGAGGATGGAGGGTGAAAGACTGACGAAGAGAGTGTATGTGAGTGAGGTGGAGGGGGGAAGAGGGAGGGGGAGGCCGAGGATGAGATGGAGGGATGGGGTGGAGAGGTATATGAGAGAGGGGGGTGTGAGTTGGGAGCAGGGCAGTGAAATGGCGACGGACAGGGCGACTTGGAGGCGATTTGTTTGTGGCCACCCCAAACGGGATTGAGGCGTCTGGCAATAGATAGATAGTAAAGAGGGTTAAGGGGTTCTTTAATTTTTCTAGACTACTTGGGAAGGTTTTGTGATATCTTCTGATGTTTTCTGAGTTCTCTATAAGTAATCTGTGTGTTTCCTTTTGTTGTCGGTGTAGTGTTTCCCTTATTTTAACTGCGTGTTTGTGTAGTCGTATGTTAAGTGCTTCCGTGTTAGTGAGCTTGTGTATCTGTCTTGTTGTGTATGTGTAATTGAATCTCTGTTCTGTATCTCATCGCAGAACTTTGTTTTGTGTCCTTTGTAGTTTTCTAATTTGTGTGTTACTTAGTGTGTGAGTGGGAATGGGTGGGTAGTCGAGCATGGGAAGTACCATGACTTTGACTAAGTGTACTTTCATGTGGATGGGCAAGTGTCTGAATCTGTATAGTTTTCTTAAAGCTTGCTGTCCTTGTTTTTTTCTCTCCTGGACGTGTTTGCAATAGCCATGAGGGGTGAGTATGAGTCTGAGGGACTTTCCTTGTGACTGGAATTCAGTTTCATTGTCGTTAATACTAAGTGGTGGATTTCTGCGGCTTCCTAATGCCAGGAGAGTGAATTTAGTAATGTTGGTTTTTATTTTCCAAGTTTCTTCATAGTCATTTATGTGTTTTATTTCTCTTTCAGTTCTTAGTTTAATCATGTGTTTTGAATTCCCTGGGTATTCTATGATCTGAGTTATGTCGTCAGCGTAAGTGATATTTAGTCCTTGTCGTGTTGGAGGGAGATCACTTGTATATGTAATTAAGAGAGTATGGGACAATACATTTCCCTGTGGGACGCCACCGTTCAGGGAGAAGGGTGCACCTAGGTGCTGGTTGACACTTATCCTGGCCTTTCTGTCATCAAGGAAGTCGCAGAGGAATTTCTCGACGATGGCTGGGAGTCCCAGTTGTAGTATTTTGAATTTCAGGCCTAGGTGCCATACCTTATCAAAGGCTTTTGTGATGTCTCTCAGGATGAGGTGGCGCTGTCTCCCGTTTGCTTTGTTTTGTGCTATCTGTTCAGTTATGAGGGCTAATGCTTGTGTTGTGCCTCTTTCCCGACGAAATCCGTATTGGTAGTTATATTGCTGTGTGTGTTCCAGGTGGGTTTGAAGTCTAAAGTTTATTGCTCGTTCCTTTATTTTCCCTGGTACCTCAAGAAGTGAAACTGGTCTGTAATTTGTTGGGAGTGTGGGAGATTTGCCTGGTTTTGGGACGAGTTTTATGTGTCTGGAAAATAACCTGCAGAGAGGGATGCGTTGTATATGTTTGATAGATTCTGGATTGCTCTATCAGGCAGATTTTTCAGTATAGTCTTATTTATACCACTGCTGCCTGGGCAAGTTTTTCTCATATGTGATAATTTTCTTTATGTCTTCTGGTAAGATTGGTGGCGTGAGGACTGGATCTGAATTGAGTCTTGATGGGTCTTAGTTGTTGTGTGGTGTGATTCTGTGTAGGTTGTGTCCGATGTACTGAGTTACCAAGTGAGTTGTTTCTTTGTCAATGTTGTCTTCTTCTTGGAAAATTCCTCTCCATATTTCTCTGTGGAGCTTTTGTGCTTCTGGGGTGTAGTGTCTTGTGTCATTTTGGACTATGAGGTAATGTGAATTTGGAGTGTGGTTGCCAGAGAGTTGTTTGAGTTTTCTCCAGAAGTCGTGGGGGATATTTATATTGTGTGGAGAGTTGGGTGATTGCGTTGTGCCAGTGCTGGTTAAAGTCTGCAAGGAGTGTTTCATGTATGATGTCTGTGAGTTCTCTGTATCTGTTGTAGTGATGACGTGTCCAACCATGTCTGACTGAAAGGTTTCTGAGTGCGTTGAACTGAGATATAAGGTTTTATGTGTCTTGGCCGTGTGGTGTGTGTGGTAGTGTTCTGTGATGTGTAGTGGGAATGTTTCTTTTAATGGCTCTGTCGATTGCATCGTACCATTGTTGAAATTTGCTGTCTATTTCTTCCAAGGTTGCTTGATCTATAGTAGAGTTTTCCTGCATGTTTCGGGAGATATCCTCTCTGAAAGCATCCCAATTCGCTTTGTTGAAGCATGGTCAGGGGGGAATAGGGATCTGAATGAGGGCTGCATTGTGAGTAGTATGGGTACATGATCGCTGTTGGGTTAGAGGTCCTTGTGTAATTAGAGTGTTGTGGTATGTCCTGTAGTTGGTTAATATTATGTCTGGTGTACTGGCAGTGTTGTGTGCATAATAAGTGGGGAAATGAGGACCTATGTGGTTCAGTGTTTTATGTCTGATCGTGTGTTATAGCTGTCTGCCTTTGTTGTTGGTGTTTCTATAGCCAAGTGTGGGGTGATGTGCATTTAGGTCGGCGATCATGTACACCGGGGTGTGTCTGCGTAAGAGTTGTAGAAAATCTGGGGTGGAGAGGTATGCTCTGAATGGTGGTTGGGAAAGTGTAGAAATTACTATAGGGCCTATGGTTGTTTCTATCTCTATCGCTAATAAGTCTTATAGGAACGAGTTGAAAATTTTGTGTGGGAATGGATTTTTTACTGGCTATGGCTGTGCCGTCTTGGATTCTGCCAGAGAGGTTTTTTGTATGTGTCTAGTATTCGGGAATTTTGAGTGGTTGTTGTTCAGGTGTGCCGTGACTGTTGATTAACATTATACCTGCGTTTAGGTTTCGGTATATGTTGGAATGTCCTAAGTGTGTCTCTTTCCAATTCAGGATGTTGTGTTGTACGACTTTTATCGTTTGTGCCGTCTTGTTTTAAGGGATCGGGTATTTCCTTTTGATGTTCCTGTTGCGGTGGAGGGGTGGGAGGTGGTTTTCGGTTTTGCCCCGGTCTTAGATGCTTCGCAGTGAGCAGTGGACATGTCTTGAGCCTCGGGTGGGAGTGGGATTTTGTAAGACTTTTGTGCTGGGGCGTATTGTGTTGTTATGTTTTCCTCTTCATCGGCTTCTTCTTGTTCCGAGTCTGATGTGTGGTTAAGGTCTGACTCGGTGTCTGCATTTTCTTCTTCTTTTTCCCCCTCTTCTTCTTCATCATCTTCATTTTCATATCCATTTGTAATTTGGTTTGAGGGGATCAGGTTTTGGAGAATTTGTTGAGATGGGGGGTTGTTGGGTAGTACAACTGTTGGTATCTTGTTGAGGTTAAGGAGGTCTATCAGGGTGTGTTGGAATGAGCGTGGAAGATGCAGATGATCATATTGTAAATCTGGTTGTTCCCAAGGATTGTTGATGCAGTAGAATGAGTCGAAGCAGTGGTGGAGACTGTAGCCGCTTGACAGTAGGTTTGTTTTGTTTTTTGTTTTATTTCTTGTTCTTTTTCCTTTACTTTTTCCTTAATCTTTGGGCATTTGAAGGCTAGTGTCTTGTGCACGTCCCCACAGTTTGCACATTTGTTTGTTTCAGAGGTACAGGATGTCTATGTGTGGTCTTGGCCCAAACACTCAGAGCACACTTTGAATCCTTTGGGCTTTGGGCATTGTTTTGTGGCAGGTTCTTCGATAGCATAGGATTTCATACAGTAACTGATTTTCGTGAAGCGCTCCCTTGAGATTTGCTGCGTGGCAATAGAGATGTGGAACATCTTCAGGTGGTGTGTTGTTGCCTTGCAGCCATGGAGACTGTTTTGAATTCTACTTGAACATATTATTCTTGCTGGTGGTGTTGGGGAATTTGTATACAAATTACACTTTAGCCCAGTCTTGATTGGTTTCAATCTCGTTAGCTATGTCGTTAATGATGTTTTCCAAAGCTAGTTGTTCGACCTTGTAGCAAATGATCGTGCACCTGGCCTTGACTTCTTGAGGGAGTAAAGGAGTGAAGCCATTTTCATCTAGTTTCGTTTTAAGTTCTGGTTCCAGGATCTTGTCTACCTCTTGGTCTGTGGTGGTGGTGATTATGATACCGTCATTGGCCTCGTGGAGTGAGTTGGCGAATACGTTGGCAGGGGATAGAAGTTCCAGGAGTTTAAGCTTTGTCCTCCTTTCTGTTGGGTTGTCGTTAGATTTTATGTTAATCCTCGCCATTTTTCATTATTAAAGAAAGAAGAAAGGTGGCCTTCTGCCTAGGCGAACGAAGTTAGCGATACCTCGTCCTTTGAAAGACGTCGTAGGCATCCCACGCCGCTCTCTAACCCTACAGATTGTTGCCCCACTCCCAAAGTCGGTTAAGGTACTCCTCTAAGGAGCCCCTAAGTGGCATTGCCAGCGGGGTTCACCTGAACGACAAAGGGAGGTCTCTAGTGGGCTAGTGGCCAGAAGAGAGGAAGAAATAGAGGAAGGAAAAGATTCCAGAGTCTGAATGTTGCAAATGAATGCACAGAAACCATAAAAATATATAGAGTGCGATGCTGGAAAGTTATGAAAGTCTTGGGGTAGTACTCCACAAGTTTCAGTTACTGGCTGAAATAATTCGATCTGCAGGAGTTGACTCTTTTCTGCAGCGAAGGGCAAACACTACTTGTGGGGAAGAGGTGTGGACGCTGCCTCTCGATCTATCGATGTGATGAGGGATGAGTGCTCAGCAACTGGGGGAGATATGTTGTCACTCTGAGTGCTACAGCGAGAATGTTGATACACACACACACACACACACACACACATACACACACACACACACACACACACACACACACACACACACACACACACACACATATATATATATATATATATTATATATATATATATATATATATATATATTGTTACGGAACAGAGAGAGATAATGAACACTTCAAGTGAGAATACTAAAATCACTACTGTCCCGCAAAGTTCTAGGTTCAAAACAAAAGAGTTAGGTAAAATTACAAGTCAAAGTTTAATGCTCAAACTAACAACTAAACATTCAGGACTCATAAGGATAATGTAATGGCAAAACAGGTTACATATATGGTTAACTGCAATAGCCTCTATTAACATGAATTTAGCAAGAGCCAATTTATCTAAGTCAGCCCTGATAAATGAGAAAACCGGATAATGCTCAGTTAAAGCAAGATATATTATTACAGATACAAAATATTATTAATAATGGCTGACATTAAAAACTGTACATGAATCACAAAAACCTCACCAGGCCCACGAACCAACGCCCCAGGCCATACAGTACAAGAAAAATGGTAACAACACTTATACTCAAATTATACAGCAGCTAGATGGCTGGAGACTTCCTGAGCACTCACAAAAATACACTATACAGGGGAGGACAGAGATGTGAACAAAATGAGGAGTAGATCTAAGTGGCAATAATGCAGAGACTGAGCTCATTATATAGGGGCCTGCAGAGCTTGATTCAACTTGCAAGAAGGACACGGAAATGAAGGCACAGGGGAGGAAGAGTTGACAGTCCTGCTCTGAACAACAGAAAGAACGACTTACTCTACTATAAGGGGAGAAGGGGGGAGTGAGGTAGAACACGCAAGCCTGGTCACTATGGAAGCCACGAGGCAAATCGTGATCAAACATGCAGCATACTGTACGTTAGAGTTATACAAAGGATGATGAAATCATAGGCTATGTAACACCTCCCCACAAAGAAAAAGAAATTTACAAAGGAAATTTCTTATTACTCTAAAACAATCTGTCTAAAGTCTAGATAAGCAATCTGCAATAACATTTTCTTTCCCCTTGACATGTTGTATGTCTAATGAATACTCCTGAAGAAGTAGACTCCATCTTGTCAATCTCTGATTTTTATCTTTAAACTTACTAAGGAATTTCAGTGGGTTATGATCGGTATAAATGACTATGGGGTCAAAACCAGAACACAAATAAAATGAAAAATGCTGTAAACCCAAAATCAAGGCCAAAAGCTCTTTCTCAGTAGTGGAGTAGTTCTTCTGAGGTGGAGTGACCTTCTTACTGTAATAAGATACAGGGTGTTCAATACCCTGATCATCATCTTGCAGCAAAACAGCCCCAGCTCCTGTATCACTTGCGTCAACAGCCATCTTAAAAGGCTTAGCAAAATTTGGAGTAGCGAGCACTGGCTGACTTAATAGAATAGCTTTAAGTTTACTGAAAGAGGATTCACAGTTATCGGTCCAGGCAAATTTAACTCCCTTTTTCACTAGGTCTGTAAGTGGTGATACAAGAATTGAAAAGTTAAGAACAAATCTCCTGTAATAACCTACCATTCCCAAAAATCTTTGTAGCTCTTTCCTACTTTTAGGTCTGGGAAGATCACTTATAACCTGAACCTTAGCTCCTGGTGGTGCAACATGTCCATCACCAATTACGTACCCAAGGTACTGAATTTTAGCTTGACCAAACTCACACTTTGATAAATTAGCTACAAGATTAGCCTGAACCAAACGCTCAAAAAATTTACTGACATGGCATAGGTGATATTTCCAGTTGTCACTGAAGATTAATACATCATCAATATAAACAACACACCTTGCCAAACCCTCTGTTACAACATTCATGAGCTTCTGAAAAGTGGCTGGTGCATTCTTCATACCATATGGCATTACAGAACATGCAAAAGTCTTTCCTAGTGTTACAAAACATGAGATCTCTCTAGCACGTTCAGTCATAGGTACTTGCCAGTATCCCTTTAACAAATCAAACTTACTTATGTACCTAGCCTTTCTGATCTTGCCTATGCAATCTTTCACACCAGGGAGAGGGTAAGTGTCTGTTTTGGTTATCTGATTAACACGTCTGCAGTCAATGCAAAGCCGCTGTGACCCACCTGGCTTAGGGACTACAGTGACAGGAGAACTCCACTCGCTCTGACAGGGCTCAATCATCTTGTGGTCCAACAGGTAGCCAAGCTCCTTCTGGATGAGAGGAACTTTCACTGGGTTCACACGGTAAGGAGGCAGTTTAATTGGCTTTGCATCTCCAACATTGACATCATGCATCAACACAGAGGTTCTTCCTGGAGTGTCACGGAACACTTGCGGGTACTCCTGCAGTAATGCCGAAAACTCCTGCCTTTCCTCGGGAGCTAGATGAGAAAGCTTAGTCTGGAGATCATTCATGATATCAGGATTCTTCCCCAAACTATCACTAAGGCTCATACTGCATGGGAGAACTTCACTTGCAGACTCGGGTGGAACAGCTACAGTGCAGATTGGGTTATTTTCGTCCCGCCTGTGATATAACTTTAGCATGTTGATGTGACAAAGTTGCTTGTTCTTTCTACGGTCTGGTGTGGCGATGACATAGTTGACATCACTGAGTTTCTTCTCCATGAAATAAGGACCACTAAACTTGGCTTGAAGAGGTTGCCCATGCACCGGTAGCAGAATCAAAACCTGATCTCCTGGCTGAAAGTGGCGTAACCTGGACTTCTTATCATACCAAGTCTTCATCTTCTCCTGAGCAGCTCCTAAATTCTCTCTCGCCAGCTGTAAAGCAGTGGACAGCCATTCTTTGAACTTCATCACATACTCCAGCAGGTTGACGTCATCTTCTTCCGACATCCAGCATTCCTTGAGTAGGTTAAGGGGTCCTCTTACTTCATGGCCAAACAGTAGTTCAAAGGGTGAGAAGCCCAGTGATTCATTTGGAGATTCTCTTGCGGCAAATACAATGAATGGAAGACCTTTATCCCAGTCTTTCTGATGTTCCAAACAGTATTTCCTGAGCATCGATTTGAGTGTTTGATGATATCTCTCCAACGCTCCTTGGGTCTGGGGATGGTAAGCTGAAGACGTGATCTGGGTGATGCCCAACTCTTTCAGAGACTGCTTGAAAACATTTGACATAAAATTACTTCCCCGGTCTGACTGTACCTCCTTGGGCAGACCAAACTTGGTGAAGAACCCTAGCATTTCCTTAACCACGTTCTTTGCTGAGATATTTCCAAGTGGAATGGCTTCAGGATAACTAGTAGCCATATCAATCAGGGTCAACACATAAGAAAATCCTGAAGAAGTCTTAGGAAGAGGGCCCACAATATCCACCAACACACGGGTGAATGGCGCCTCAAAAGGAGGAATGGGAACTAGAGGTGCAACCTTTTTGGTCTGATTACACTTCCCCACAACTTGACAGGTGTGACAAGACTTACAATACCAGGAAACATCTCCGAAGATACCTGGCCAGTAGAAGGGTTTCAAAATGCGTGCCACAGTCTTCCTCACTCCAAGGTGTCCTGCCAAACTGGAATCATGAGCCACTCTAATGATATCCTGCCGACAAACACGGGGGATGACAACTTGATGTACAACCTCCCATTCACAGTCGGCTGATGCTGTTGGGGGTCTCCACTTTCTGAAAAGTACTCCTGACTTTATATAATAACAAGTAGAAGCACCAACTGACTCTTCCTCACTGCAAGCAGAGTTAGCTAGACCTTTCAACTCAGGGTCAGCAACCTGCAACTCAACCAACTCTCGACGAGACATATTATCAACACTACGGGGTGCTGCCTCATCTGGTGTGGTCCAAATTAGCAAGAAAAGTGTCAGCTAGGATATCATCATCATCATCATCCTCTAAGTCACCGGTAACTTTAGACTTCGCCCTAGTGAAAGCACATGCAGAGAACACATCAGGGATATCACAATCCTGGGTCACAGTCACTGGTTCACTAGACAACTGAGGAGCTGGACACACTTGACTTCCACCAGTATCATTTCCAAGTAAGAAAGTTACACCTGACATTGTGAGTGTCTCAACCAACCCAGCCATAACGGAAACATTAACCCATCACGTCCCGAGGTTTTCCGCACATCCGACATCCCCCAGTCCCGATGTATTTTCGATTTTTTTTTGGGGGGGGCTAAAACCTTCACTTTTGGTGAGAAACATCGAAAATTCATAGAGAAATCGCTCACCTGAGGTTTAAAATACCCAATCCAGGTAGGAGTTCCTCCTTACCTGACTGGGTTTTCTAACATGCAGGCACCAAAGAAAACGAGTTCTATGGGAGGGTAACTATTTTATCCACTCATAAACGGTATTTATTTATTTACTTGTTACGAATGTATATGTAGTATGAGAGTATATTGGTTTTCAAGCAATAATAAAAGCATTATAAGCATTGTTTCACTCACTAACTAATCACCATACCTGACCTTTTTTTGCCACATTACCTGATCATTATTTCTGGCTGTTTCTTCTTCCAATGCTATGTAAACATTGTCCTCCACATTGTCATCGATTGGGGAATCACTCTGGCCCTGAATATCTTTCCTAGCCAGGTCACTGGTAACAGGTCCTTTGCCAAGACAATGGCGTGAGGGGGGGAGGGGGGAGGTTATGTGGTGTAAGGCATTGTCCCTGCTTGGCATCTTGTAGAGGAATAGAGGAAGGTGTCCCGTGTATACATACGAAAAATCACGTGCGAAAATTGAAAATTGTGCAAATTAGGGACCTTGCAATTGCACGACGTACTGGTACGTTGCCGGGACTGGCAAATGCAAATCGTTGCAATGTACCCATACGTCGACGGGACGGGGCGGGTTAACAAAACCAGACTCTAAATTCACTCTGCACAGAGGGACAGAGAAGTAATTATTCCCTACACCTTGTAAGATTACAGTTTCATCAGAGGAATAAACATTAGAACCTAGAACACTGGTCAGCATAAGGGATTGGCAAGCACCTGTATCATGGTATATTTTAACTGATTTCCTGTCATTACTGTCCAGAGGACTGACAAAACCATCAGACAGGAAATTAGCACATGAACTCTTGAGAGTGTCACCCATGTTACTGCTCAAAAGAGGAGCTTCATCATGAGAATTTAATTTACCTCTCAAAGCAGGTTCAGTTAACTCAGTTAAAGAATTCTGGGAACTCTCAAGGGTGGACACTAGACCAATTGACTGAATATTTAAAGACTCCTTTTTGTTCACATCACGCTGTCTCCTGAAACATTTCTCCGTAGTATGACCAAGATTACTACAATAAGTACATTTACTTTTCTGAAATCTAGAGGTGGAGCTGGTATTTACTTCCTGAGAAACATCATCTTTATTCTCTTTCCTGTTACCTGTACTCTGAGTAGAGGCAACGTACTTACTCTCAGCTTTCCTTTTTTCTTTAGAATATCTCTTGTGAGTGAGAACATATTCATCAGCTAAAACTGCAGCATCAGACAAATTATCTATTCTTTTCTCATCAAGATATAGGCTTACATCTTTATTAATACACCTTTTGAAGTCCTCCAGCAAAATCATCTGCTTAAATTTATCAAAATCAGAATTTACATTCTTAGAATTTAACCACTGCTCTAACAGATCTTTGATTTTTGCATACTCAACATGGGATTACTTATCTTGCTTGTAAGTTGTCATAAATTTTACTCTATAGGCTTCAGGAACAAGCTCATAGGCCTTAAGAATCAAGCTCTTAACTACATCATAATTATCAGATTGATCCTGAGGCAAAGATGCATAAGTTACTTGAGCTTTACTGGTGAGAACACTCTGTAGGAGTACTGGCCAATACTTTTGCGGCCAATTAAAACCTGTAGCTACCCTCTCAAACAACTGAAAATACTTTGTTAAATCAGATTCATTAAAAGGAGGGACAAGTTTAACATTTTTAGCCACATCAAAATCATCAGAGCTAGATGATCCAGTTCCACCTTGTTTCATGCAATACTCATGGTCTGCCTGAATCCTAGCATGTTCAATTTGTGCCTGAGCCTGTGCCTCCTGCCTTAGCCTCAGTCTCCTTAGCACGAGCCTGAAACTCAGTTTCCTTAGCATGAGCCTCCTGCAGAGCTAGCTGTAACCTAGCTATTTCAATCTGCATTTGCTCATCTGGAGGAGTTACATTAAACAAGCTTTTATTAATCATGTCAACAATTTGATCTTTAGAATTATGAGAGCGAACAGCAATTCCCAATTGTTGAGCAACAAGCTTAAGTTCATTCTTTGTTCTGTTTTCTACATCACACACTGTTTGCACATTTGACAAAAAATCTTTGGCTTCAGCAAGAGTAGTAATAGTAGACATCATGAATAAATTACAGTCACAAAATATCAAGCAATATCTATCTATCTATCTATTGCCAGGCGCCATAATCCCGTAAGGGGTGGCCATTTGTCTTTGAGTTATTTGTTTTACAGGGAGGGGCACAAACCTCCACCAACCCACTTGATGACACGTAGGGAGCACGTATGGTTTGGTTATATGGTTACCACCCAGCGTTGTAAATGGTTTCTTGGCTTACAGGAAACCATTTGGCTTGTCACTCAATGTAAAGCCACCTGTATTGGAAAGAAAAGCAATAAGAAATGACAGGAAAGATGGGAGAAATAGGAAGAGAGGAGGGCAGGCACAGAAAAAGAATGATAAAGGCTAAGGAAGAAGTAGGCAGCACTATATCAAGTGAGTGGATGATGGTCGCCACCACCTACCACGTATCCTTGTGATAATATCCTGAATATCCTGATAAGAGGTCGCCAAATTTATGTTACGGAACAGAGAGAGATAATGAACACTTCAAGTAAGAATACTAAAATCACTACTGTCCCGCAAAGTTCCAGGTTCAAAACAAAAGAGTTAGGTAAAATTACAAGTTAAAGTTTAATGCTCAAACTAACAACTAAACATTCAGGACTCATAAGGATAATGTAATGGTAAAACAGGTTACATATATGGTTAACTGCAATAGCCTCTATTAACATGAATTTAGCAAGAGCAAATTTATCTAAGCCCTGATAAATGAGAAAACCGGATAATGCTCAGTTAAAGCAAGACATATTATTACAGATACAAAATATTATTAATAATGGCTGACATTAAAAACTCTACATGAATCACAAAAACCTTACCAGGCCCACGAATCAACGCCCCAGGCCACACAGTACAAGAAAAATGGTAACAACACTTATACTCAAATTATACAGCAGCTAGATGGCTGGAGACTTCCTGAGCACTCACAAAAATACACTATACAGGGGAGGACAGAGATGTGAACAAAATGAGGAGTAGATCTAAGTGGTAATAATGCAGAGACTGAGCTCATTATATAGGGGCCTGCAGAGCTTGATTCAACTTGCAAGAAGGATGCGGAAATGAAGGCACAGGGGAGGAAGAGTTGACAGTCCTGCTCTGAACAACAGAAAGAACGACATACTGTACTATAAGGGGAGAAGGAGGGAGTGAGGTAGAACACGCAAGCCTGGTCACTATGGAAGCCATGAGGAGAATCGTGATCAAACATGCAGCATACTGTACGTTAGAATTATACAAAGGATGATGAAATCATAGGCTATGTAACAATATATATATATATATATATATATATATATATATATATATATATATATATATATATATATATATATATATATATCATCAGCCATTTGAGTGTACACTGCAGGACCGGCCTATCCCGACCGAAGTGGGGACGATACATGCTAAGTAGCACTACCAAGTGGCTTAGGCTGTCTGGTAGAGATTGTTTGCAGGGTGAGAAATGCTTGTAAGTGTAATTGTAGTATTGGAGTGGCTTTGGATGTGTGTGTAGTCTGTGAACCAAGTATAATCGACCCGTGCAAGCCGACTGGGTGCAAGCATACTTTATTGTATGTGACACTGGTTCAACCACAGCACCCCTTATGTCCGCCAAAGGAGTACGTGGTTGGGAGAATGCTCCCAAAGTTTATTACTCTGGTGAGGCACGAATCCTAGTTCTTCAGAGTATGAAAACGCACACTTTACCACTGTCCCATATATATATATATATATATATATATATATATATATATATATATATATATATATATATACGATAGACATAGATAAATAGATAGACAGATATACGTAAGAAAGATAGATAGTCAGAACAACCATGATGATATTACATTTTCTCAGGCCAACACTGATCTTGAACCATTCACTCAGATGCCAACCTACCCTAATGCACGCATCATTACCATAAGAGCACTCTGCAGTTTACCTTCTACATCATGTATATGCGCAAGGCATTCCATAAGCTTTCTCTGTATAACTTCTTGTACACCTTTTCCAGATCCATAAATGTCTTTAATACCATATGCTCCTCACAATCCTTCTCCATTATCTGCCTCATTGCAAATTTTTGTTCAATACATTCAGTATCACTTTTAAACTCCCTGTGTTCATCATTCACCAGGCATTTTTTATATATCTATTGCATTCTCTATGATAATTCTTTCCACGCTCCTTTTTTACAGCATTCAAGAGACTTACCGTATGTCACGATCATTTATGCACTCACTTCGTTTGCCTATATTCTTGCAGAGGGGTAAAACAACAGCCTTTTTCCACTTTGCCGGTAGCTTCACTCATTCACGGCTTCTTTCATATCTCAGAAACACTTCTACCCGTTACAGTTAATCATCTCAATATACACTTCTTCAGCCCCAACTGCTTTCCCATTCTTCAAGTACTTTGATAGCATTTTTCACTCCTTCAAGTGTTTATCTCCGCACACCAGCAAACCATTCACGTTTGCATCCGCTCTGCTTTCACCAATCCCATTCACTAACTTTTCGAAAAAAAAAAATTTCATCTGCTCCCAACTTCCACTCCACTGAGACGTATTCTTCTACTTTCATCCTTAACACTTTCAAAGTTCATTCCATTTTCACTTCTACATTTCCTCACTTCTTACCAGAATAAGTTCGTATTTTCAGAGTAATTTTCATTCATTTTTCCAACATCATAATCTACCTTCTTCTTTTTCCTCGTAACTACTCATCCTTCTTGCTCTCAATATACTCTCTTCTTTCAATTCAGCTCTTTCTGCATCCACTCTAACCACATCTTCCTCTTTTACAACACCGTTTTGTCAACCTCTTCATTCAAGCACGCCGTACATTTCTTCTTATTTGTTAACGTCACGATACCACCCATCGTTCTGGCATTCATAACTAAACATTCCCTATACAGGTATGCATTCCTTAAGCTGTCCAGATCCATTTGCAGTCAGTTCATCGCTTCCAGTTCCTCCACACTTTACCTTGGTATTCATCTGCAACTTCTTTCTTTCTCAGTTTCTCCCCTCTTAATCTTGCTCTCTGACTATTCCTCTCTCTCTCTAAATCCATATCATTGATCTCAGCTTAACCTTCATACCAAAATCATATGATCAGACAGACCATCGCTTCATCCTCTCAGCGCCCTCATATCCACTACTACCAAGCATTGTTGTCTCCACAAGCACATGTTCAGTCAGGCTCCTTTCACTACTGTCTCCGTTCCCTTTGTACCACCCATATTTCTATCTATCTATCTATTTCCAGACGCCGTAATCCCTTATCCGGGGTGGCCACAAACAAATCGCCTCCACGTCACCCTGTCCCCTGCAATTTCACTGCTCTGCTCCCATTTCACACACCCCTCACTCATATACATCTCCACTCCTTCCCTCTATCTCATCCTTGGCCTTCCCCTCCCTCTCTCCCCCTCCACCTCACTCACATACATTCTCCTCATCAGTCTCTCACTCTCCATCCTCTCCACACGACTAAACCACCTCAATGTGTTCCTCCTAACGCTTCCTATCACATCCCCATTAGGGTGGATCAAAAAAAATAAAATGTGAAACTTTAGAGTGGGGTTTGCTATTATTCTGCGTAATGATGCCAATATTAAGTATGCAAAATCTTATGACAATCAGAAAATATTAACAGGCGTCCCAAGTCAAGAGTATCTTAATCAGAAATTAGTATTTGATGTATATTATATATATTTTTAGAAGCCTTATACATATTACTGGTAATGTTTACTGTGTGCCTTTTGGTGTATATATTCCCTAAAAAGAAAATTGATCTAAAATATAAAATACTTCAGGTGCCCCAACAACTTGTAAAAAGTGGTAAATTATCATCAATAGCGGAATGCTTACTTTGCACATCCAGAGAACCTGTTGCTTGTAATGATTCAAGATGAGAAGGAGGTATTGCGTAAGCTTGGATGGCGGCGTATCCTAAAAGCCAGAAAGGATGTCCGAGAAGGTGTTGTACGGCAGTTCACAATTCCAACACTCAAAATTCACTGTCAAGATTATACAGAAATGATTGACTGCCAAAATACCAAACTAACAGAACCTCCCATGATAATGCACCTTTCAGATGCTGACATTACTGACAACATCAGGACAGGAAAATTCTGTGAACATGAAAAATTCCCAAATCATACCCAAGCAGTTGAAAGAGTCATTAAACTTGTAACAGAGGCATCTTTGGCGGTTTGTGACCCTGAGAGCAGAGATGGCTGGATCAGGTCCCGACTGACTTCACGCAAATGCAAGCCATATTTTGACTAAAAAAAAAAACAGTGTATACCAAAGTAAATAGCCTTCATAAGGTAGGGTGGTTGGGTTGGGCTAGGGTGGAACTCCATGACAGTTACTTCCACGTGGTGAGTTCTGGGTTACTCTAATTTCTCATTAATTGAAATTTACTAAGACAGCTAAATTGCAAATAAGAGCTAGAATTAGACCAGCAACAAACTTTAACCCGTCACGTCCCGAGGTTTTCCGCACCTCCGACATCCCCCAATCCTGAGGTGTTTTCGATTTTTTTTTTTTTTTTTTTTTTGGCTAAAACCTCCACTTTTGGTGAGAAACATCGAAAATTAATAGAGAAATCGCTCACCTGAGGTTTAAAGTACTCGATCCAGGCAGGAGTTCCTCCTTACCTGACTGGGTTTTCTAACATGCTGGCACCAAAGAAAACGAGTTCTGTAGGAGGGTAACTATTTCACACAACTCATAAACGGTATTTATTTATTTACTTGTACGAATTTATATGTAGTATGAGAGTATATTGGTTTTCAAGCAGTATTATAGGCATTATAAGCATTGTTTCACTCACTAACTAATCACCATACCTGACCTTTTTTTGCCACATTACCTGATCATTATTTCTGACTGTTTCTGCTTCTAATGCTATGTAAACTTTGTCCTCCACATTGTCATCAATTGGGGAATCACTCTGGCCCTGAATATCTTTACTGGCCAGGTCACTGGTAACAGGTGAATTGCCAAGACAATGGCGTGAGGGGGGGAGGGGGGAGGTTATGCGGTGTAAGGCATTGTCCCTGCTTGGCATCTTGTAGAGGAATAGAGGAAGGTGTCCCGTGTATACGTACAAAAAATCACGCGCGAAAATTGAAAATTGTGCAAATTAGGGACCTTGCAATTGCACGACGTACCAGTACATCGCCGGGACTGGCAAATGCAAAATGTTGCAACGTACCCATACGTCGACGGGACGGGGCGGGTTAATGTCATATGATTACTTGAACTTAGAGTAAGCAAAAGGCTGTTGTATATCATATACCATATTACAGAAAAAAACTAAATAAAGTTATTTGTTTGTGAAATTTCCCCTCATAACTATTTTGGGGCCCATAAAAAAATGACAAACACATTGAAATATCATAGGCATTGTTTATGAACCAATGTGCAAACAAGTATTCTACCCACATGCAGTTAACAAAACCATTTGGAACGTATAGGTAAAAATATGAAGAAAATGCAACATTTTGGTATGAAATGAAAATACTAATGCTTTGGGGCACCTGAAAATATTGAACAATATTTTTGAATTTTCATAGGAGTGCTTTTCAGGCCAATTCCCAAAGAAATAACACTCCCCATGTTCACTTTCTGAAAAAAAAAAAAGTTAAAATCCCCCTAAAAACGATCCACCCTAATCCACATCCACACCACAACACTCCTTCACATCCTCATTTCTCAGTCTGTCTCTCCTTGTGACTCCACAGGCTCCTTTCAAGTAACTCATTTCCATTGCTCTCACTCTTGACTTGTGTCCCTCCAACAACGTCCAAGTTTCACTTTCATACGTTAGAGTTGGTATGATAATAGTCATGTAATAACATTTTCACTTCCATGCACAGTTCCCTGTTTCTTATCACTGCCTTCAAGGAACCAGTAACCTTTCTTCCTTGTTGTACTCTTTCAAGCACTTCACCCTCCAAACTTCCATCCTTCCTCATCACACTCCCCAAGTACTTAAACGTGCTCACATTTTCCATTTCCTCATCATCCAACCTAACTGTACATTCACTGACTTCACTTCTCTCAAAGACAATAACTTTACTCTTCCCTACATTCACCTTTAATTCCGTTTCTTACACACACTCCCAAACTCATCCACCAAGCCTTGCAGCTCCCCTTTGTCTTCACTTAACAACACAGTATCATCTGCAAACAACAGTACACGGAGTTTCCAAACACTGCCGTATTGAGAGAGGGCCACTCCAACATCCACTGCCCTGCCTTGTATCTCTTTTACAACCCCATCCATATACAGATTGAACAACCATGGAAACATGACACATCCGTGTTTCAACCCAACGTTTAAACAGAAAAACTCACTCAGTTCATTATCCACATGCACTGCAGCCTTAGCACCCTCATACATACTCTTCACAGCATTCAACAACTTCCCATCTACTCCACCTATATTTATGTGTATTTTTATGCTTAAATTATGAACTACAAATGAACAAGCTTCTTTCCTTACACATGCACTTCAGTCACCTTTCATTACCATTCTCCCATGGTACTCCAAAATTACCCTTTACAGTACCCCTGCAGCAGTGTCAACTCTCCACTTCAGATCACCCACCACGCTCCATAACTCCTGGGCGTCCATCCTATCACTTCATGCACCTGATTCTAGAACCTATTTTTCTTTGGCTCCTATCATCGTAAGCCAAATAGGCTACAATCACTGCTACTTTCACCTATCTGAACTCTAACTTGAGGTGCACATATATCCGACAGATACTCTTTCATTCCCCTCAACCGCTCATTACTCAGTAGCAACACAATTCCTACTTTGCATCTTCCATGCACATTCATACCTGAGCTTACACATTTCATTCCCTCACACTACTCAACTTCACAACATCCACCTTCGTTTCACACAGTACCACCACGATCCTGGCACTCTTGAACACATTCACCATTTCCACCCTTTTACTCTCCTTATTTGCACCTCTCACATTCCACACGGCCATACGAACCAGCCTGTTTGGATAGGGCCCTGGGTGGTTACTGAACTCTCCGAGGCTCTCTGAATTTTCTCCCATTTTGTGAAAGAGATTATATTTTTTAATTTATTTGGGAAGCTGGGGGAACACTACCCCTACCAGACAAACCCAGGTTTGCATTCAGACTTTTCCTTCTATGTGGACTGCCAACCAAGGCTTCACCTACCCTGCTAGATGGCCGTTGGCTCGGAAGCTTATCTGTCCTTTGACAGGTCCTGTTTTTTTTTTTTTTCCAGCTGTGTCTAGTCTTTTTTTTTTTTTTTTTCCAGCTGTGTGTCTAGCTACCTTCCTCCCCGGGCAAACTATAGTCGGGTTCAGGGAGTCTGACGCACTGATTTTGCCAACTGAGGACACGTGGATTTGGTAACACTGCGCGATGCTCTCGGGCGGTCATTGGTAAATTTCCATTGTGTTTGAACGTGCACCAAAGTGACTTTGTATTCCATCCAATGCCTTCATTTATTTGTAAGATACTGAATTACACAGATACAAATGAAAGCAATATCTTTAATGATAAATATGTACCTTTTAAATTATTAGCAATTAACCTGAACGACATTCATAACAAAACTAAGTAAAGTCTCAACAAGATGCATACGGACACAGTTGGCGACCGTGGCAGGAATTCAGACGTTCAGAGCAAGGTGGTTCCGAGGTCCTGTGAAGGCTTGAATGATTTTTCCACGACTGTTACACAGTGTCACAGTCTATAGTCTACACCAAGTCCTTCATTACTTCATCTACTCATATACAACCTTACCCTAGATACGCTTAGCTTATCTTCTAATAATTATGATTTGTGTGAGCACACACACACACACACACACACACACACACCGCTCGCTGGTGCAGTGGTAACGCTCTCGCCTGCCAACTGGTGGACGGGAGTTCGTGCCTCGCTCAGGTTGCGAAAAGTTTCACTGACGAAGTGGGTGGTTACTGTCCCCCTTGAGCAAGGGGACGGGTGTGTGCGTGTGTGAAGGTCACAGCCTTGCCCTTAGATCGGACTATATGAGCTCTCAGCTCCCTTCCGGGAGGGTAAAAGCTGACGATCACGACCATCAAGTGATCCTGACCGACCCGGTGAATTACACAAAACCTCACTGGGGCCAACACATGCTGTTCTCAATGTATATAATGAACATAAACATTTTCATTACCTTCATAGGCAACAGTATGGTAGCTTTAATAATCTGCATTTGCTTATATTCATAGTCAGATTCAGTAAAATTATTTCTTACATTAATAAGTTTGGCGTTTGATTTTCCTGAACATTTTCCTAAGTATCATAAGAGACAAACAAACAGAGAGACAGATGGACACCCTATCCCTGGCCACCATGCACCCTTTCCTCATGAATGATGTGTCTCTGTCCCCTCGACAGAGAGAAGCCGGGAAAGTAATGGATTACATCACTGTAGAATCAACTGAATTTTTGTTAATGGTGGATGAAAGGAAAGTAAGATAAAAGCAAGCCCAGAAAATAATAGTTGAACTATGCTGCTGTAATGATACCGTGTGCAGTGTGAACGAAATCAAATATAATTAAATGAGTTTAAACAATAATATCAGTCACTACTGTTGTCCGTATGCTTCCAGCTGTGACTTAGTTTTGTTATCAGTGTCGTTCAGGTTTATCTCTAATAATTTAAAAGGCATATATTTATCATTAAAGATATCATTGCTTTAATTAGTATCTGTATAATCCGGTATCTTACAAATAAATGGGTACATTGGTTGGAGTACAAAATCAATTTGGTGCACATTCAAACACGACGGGAATTGACCAATCACTGCCCTAGAACATCACACAGTGTTAACAAATCCACCTGTCCTCAGCTAGCAAAAGCAGTGCGTCAGACTCCCTGAAACCGACTATAGTGGTTTGATCGGTGTAATAGTCGACGGACCACCCATAACAAAGTTAGTACTGGATTACATGATACCAGTAGCAGATCAAAAGATCTGACCTTTTAATCCTGTGATGCCTTTCTTAAATTATTTATGCTGTTTCTGCTTGATTGTGTTCGTAAGTTGAATAAAATCGTCAAAATGAAAGAAATAAAAGACATGTCTTCAGACTATAAAAGGTAAGCGCAATTTAACATGTTCAGGCTAATCGTATTCTTTCTCGTTTCATGTTAAGGACATTAGGTAGTCTGTTCCCTGTGTCCTGCACCCTACCTACACGTCAACAGCATGCACCACACACTTCACTTTTATTTTGAAAATACATCTGATGTCCGTTCCTTGAGGTTTAGCAGCCCTCCTGCGTGCCACTTCCTTTCAGATGTCACAACGTCAGTTATAATAATTATCTGCTGTAATAACTACATGCTTGGACTGTCTCGTGCAGGACTATGTGACGATATAGGAGAGGATGTATTTATGTATGTTGATCGTTTGGTCTGCGAGGTATAGCAGAGATTACTGAAGGCTTGAAAGACGAGTGACTGAATGTATAACCCTTTTCACTAGGCCTCTGATGGTTCTTCAGCTTTCTACATTCCTGTTGCTGTTTCTGTAAGGCTCTCTATCTGTTTATTGCCAAACGCCTCAATCCCGTTCGGGGTGGCCACAAACAAATCGCCTCCACATCGCCCTGTCCTTCGCTATTTCACTGCCCCGCTCCCAACTCACACACCCCTCTCTCATATATCTCTCCACCTCATCCCTTCATCTCATCCTCGGCCTCCCCCTCCCTCTTCCCCCCTCCATCTCACTCACATACACTCTCTTCGTCAGTCTTTCACCCTCCATCCTCTCCACATGGCCAAATCACCTCAGTATATTCCTCCTAACGCTTCCTATCACATCCACATCCAAACCACAATGCTCCTTTATATCCTCATTTGTCAGCCTATCTCTCCATGTGACTCCACCGGCTCCTCTAGAATAACTCATTTCCACTGCTCTCACTCTTGACTTGTGTCCTTCCAGCAACGTCCAAGCTTCACTTCCATACGTTAGCGTTGGTATCACAGTACTGTATGTAGTAACGTTTTCACTTCCATGCTCACTTCCCTGCTTCTTATCACTGCTTTCAAGGAACCAGCAACTTTTTATCCCTGCTGTACCCTTTCAAGCACTTCACCCTCCAAACCTCCATCCTTCCTCATCACACTACCCAAGTACTTAAACGTACTCACATATTCCAGTTCCTCACCATCCAACCTCGCTGTACATTCACTGACTTCACCTCTCTCAAAGACCATCACTTTACTCTTCCCGACATTCATCTTTAGATTCCTTTCCTTACACACTCTCCCAAACTCATCCACGAAGCCTTGCAGCCCTCCTTCGTCTTCACTCAACAACACAGTATCATCTGCAAACAACAGTACAGGGAGTTTCCAAACACTACCCTCTCTCACCAGGGCCAATCCAACATCCACTACCCTACCTTGCACCTCTTTTATTACCCTATCCATGTACAGATTTAACAACCATGGAGACATGACACATCCCTATTTCAACCCAACCTTCAAAGAGAAAATTTCACTCAGTTCACCATCCACACTCACTGCAGCTTTAGCATCATCATACATACTCTCCACAGCATTCAACAACTTCCCATCTACTCCATATATTCTTAATACTTTCCACAATCCTTGTCTATCCACCCTGTCATATGCTTTCTCCAAATCCATGAAAGCCGCATACAACTTCTTTCCCTTCTCTAGAAACTTTTCCACTAAAGGCTCTCACTGAATGGAATAGTCGGAAAAAATGTTTGACTGATGACTGTGATGATAACGATGATATTTTATGACATGTCAGTCGGTATTGTGGATGATCGCGAAATTCGTTTTTAACACGATTCAAATCTTCAAACTGTTTCCTGCCACTGCCTGAATCGGACTCATCCTTCTGGGAAGCTAGCCACTCTTCTAATCACTAACATGACCCCCATCTCCCAAAAATAAAAAGGCTATAGTATGATATCTTTGGGATATCTATATTAATGCTTGAGACCAAGAAATAAAACAGGAAAAGCGATATAATGAAACTGAAATCTTACAGCTCGTCGCTGTAATATCCAGTCTTCCATGCTGCACATTCTAGCACAATGGGTGAGTGGGAGCTTATGGTACAACAAGACCAGTGCCGCCTCACAGAGAGGAAGGTGTTGGGATGTACTGTAGATGGGCACAAAAGATATTTCACCTTTTTACTTCTCACTTTCCTCTGCTGGTTAACATTCCCAAGAAGCGAGAAGTCTGGTACGCGTCTCTGCCCATAAAACACAAGAGATCACTTAATACTGAATCATTTTTACTTCTCACTTTCTTCTGCTGGTGCATCCATAAAATAATGGACTGTTGTTTGTCTGTATGAGGGTTTATCAAGCTTCGCCTCCCAGACATGTGGACCAATTTTGACTAAAATTACTAAGAACAGTCGCAAGAGCAGCAGATTTTGCAGAAACCTTTTTGGTTTCAAAATTTGGAAAAAGATGATTTATTTGCAAAATTATTAGAGTTACCCCTCAATAGTTTGTTGTCTGTAATGGAGGCAAAGGAGCAAGTGCATTTTCTTTGAGTTTTGGTATGTACTAGTTCATTCATACATATGTAGTTTGCTTTAAGTTTCCAAAAAATAAACAAAGGGTGATGGATCTTGCAGTATTCCTAAGGTGAGAGAGGCTTGGTATGCTTCTCTGCCTGCAAATGTTTGTCTGAGATGTAATGCGTTGGAAAGGAAAGTGACGAATATATCATGCATGTGCAATGAGACACAGGGCATTAATTAGCGAACTTTTGTCCTTGACTGCACAGAAAAATCCAAGCTGCTTTGTCCTTTTCTGTTCTTCCCTTTATCCTAACTCTTGCAATAGTCATTTCTTGCAAAGTTTGACGACTCTGAAGCCATATATTATGATTATTTTCTTTCTATCTTACGACATTTAATTCTTAACCCGCCACGTACCGTCAACGTATGGGTATGTCTGAACTTTTTTTTAACACTTGACACCTGTCGGCATACCGGTATGTATTGCAATTGCGAGGTCCATCATTTGCACAGTCTTCAAGTTTCGTGCGTGATTTTTGGTAGGCATACGTGGGAGACCTTCTGCTACCCTTTGCCTAGTGGGAACACTCCCCAACCTCTCATGATCCCTGTGTGCCACTCTCGTTCACTCACCTGTTAGCAGTGAGCCAGTAAAGACCTGGCGTGCTGAGGTCTCTCTGACGATGAAATTCAAGCCACCCTTGATGCCTTCATAGGTGAGAGTGATTCTCCAATCGATGATGACGTGGACAAAGATTACATGGTGCTGGAGGAAGAAATGAGCAGCAGTGAGGAGAAGGTACTGTTGCCCAGGAAGGTGCGGTATGTGACGTACCGCAGGGCAAGGGAAGGCTAACCAGGACCCCAAGCACGTGCACACACTTCTCTCCAGCCCCTAGATAAAGGGTCTGACGAGGATGAGGATGGAGCAGCAGGTCGAGATGTTCCCTCGTGGTTGGGGAGGGAGAAGATTTCGCCACAGGGAGCTGAAGGGGTGGCGACGAGAAAAATATGGTATGGGCCTAGTGCTTTGTCTGGGGATGGCACGAGTGGTGGTGTTCTGGTGTCGGACATCGTTTCCAGGATGAGTTGTAGTCTCACATTATTTCTGCATATTACATACAAAGTGGAAACATAATTAATGGGTGTGTAATAAAGTGTGATGATAATCAACCAAACACCATCTCACTATAAGTGTGGCATGGGAAGGATGAGTGATCAGGACTTGCAGAGCCCAGCATATTCTATCATAAACAACGAGAGTAAAGGGAAGTCGATAGAGAAATATGAATTGTATATATGTTTAAAGTCATAGGGGAAATATTTACCCTGTTGGTATACTTTAATGTAATCAGTACTACTTTATTGAGGTGTATAAAGTGCATGGTAAAGTTGTGATGCTTCTGTTCATGTATAAATCCCAGTTGTCTGTGGGGTTTGGCACCTCTGATTTAGCTGACCTCAGCACCACTCCCGGTGGGGAGGCCGGCCAGCTAGGCAGAATGCACTTATCATTCAAACGACAGGGATGTATTTACTCTGGGCTCTCTCTGTGTCACAGTTGTATCTTTCTGTGGCCAATAAAGAGAGATAAATCTGCAGTGTGTGAAGACATTTGATGGAGAGTGTCAACTGGAAGTGACGTCAACCAGGCGGAACATTATATCTTGATAACCTTGCTTGGAACAGTGCAGTCACGTCTAAGCTGATTTATAAATTGGTGATCAGCTGAGGGGTTCCAATAAGCTGGTACACTAGTGACTAGTTGAGGAATTACCACAAGGTGACACATAATACTGGTGGCAGCAGTGGGATACAAAAAAGGTGCTAAAGAGATTTGTGCAGTGAAAACCCTTGCAACCGCTCGTGATCCTGCAGGTGAAACAGAAAATCTTACTCTCCTGTTGCAAAGGGACTAATTGCAGAGCGAGTAAGTGGAGCAGACATATCAGAGTAATTAATCTCGTTCTCTCTCTATCTCTGCCTGAGCGAGATATTTCTACCTTCAAGTGTGAACTGGCAATTATCTCGCTCTGGTGTGTGAGATATCGGCTCACCAAGGCCAGTGCAGTGTAGGGTGGTATCGTCTAGACACATCTGGCAACTCTGGGTGCAAAAGCTGGAGTGAGGCAGGGCTAGTGTCTGGTGTGTGGGCTGTGTGGCTGTGCGTAGTGCGGCATCCTGCAGTCACCCAAGGACCAGCGTGGGAAGAGGATCGTCATGTGGTTGGAGAAGAAGCCTGGGGGAGTGTGTGGACTTGCAGTACGAATCTACCAGGAACTGCAGCATCATATGACACCTAGGTAGTATACATGCACAGTGAACTTTCAGACACACTTTTTAAGCAGCACATGTTAGTTAGGTAATGTGTGTAAAAATAAAGGTTGCTCAGATTCCCCTAAATATATACATTTTCTGTATATCTTGTCTGTACCATTCTCTGTTGCTAAAAGCCATTACTAATCTATTTGTGTCAGTTTAATTTTTCCTGTGACTGGGAGGAGAATAAATTCTGACAAGGTTAGATTGATACAGTGAAGAAGTGGGGACGAAAATTAAGGGGAGATTCAGACAAACCAACCACGACAGAAAGTGAATCAGACTCAGAATTATGTGAGTGGATTGAGACGTTGGATGGAGACTTTGCTTAACCCCTCCATGGCCGCCGGCGTCGAATTACGTTTATCCGATCAATGGCCGCAGGCGTCATTTGAGCGCGGCCTATAAAAAACTGCAAAAATTTTGGGGAAGTGAACGAACGTTCTGAACGTCTTCACACTGACCTACACTACACTCCCATACACCTCATGAAGCAGTTCAAAGCCTGCTGCTGTGATGAGTGGATTTTCGATTTTTTTGCTCCTAGCCATGCCTAAACAAGCACAACTACACCCATTATCTCGACCCAGGCAGAACATATCATCTTTGTCCTCTCTTGCAAATCACACACAACCACCTGCTTACGATTATGAAGTAATACTAGCACATTCAAAAAAGACATGATAAGTGAAAAATACATTTTTGTCTTTGTATCTTTACCTATTTGCTCAGGTTGTAATGGTTTGGATCATTTGATGCAGTGCAACGTGTAGAAAACTATGAAAACCTTCGGGAAGTGAACGAAAATCTGGGACATGGGACTGACCTTGACCTCACCTTCTCACATATCATCTGTCAGTTCACCACCTGCTGTCATGACGAGTGGATGTACGATTTTTTCGCTCGTGGCCATGCCTAAAAACACATAGTTACACCCACTATCTCGACGCAGACAGAAAATACAATCTTTTCTTCCCTTGCAAAACACATACAACCACCCTGTTTACGAGACAGCAATATATATTGCGAAAATAACAAGGTAAAATGATAAAGATGAACGTAAAATGATAGAAAAAGATTAACATTTTATTACGGAAAAAATACGTTTTCCCCCGTCTGTAAACTTATTTATTTCTTCTTTGTATCTGTATTCGTAATAATTAGACTTCTGAAACTGCATTACGATTCTATTTTCAGCCATGCTCGTGGTGTGGGAGCTCGAAGTTGCAACTCAACCTCCACATTGCTAATCGGATCTGACTCTCCACTTTATTCTCCTGTGGCAGAGTCTAACCTTGGAGGACGTGCAGTTTTCTCATTTAGGACCGAAAATTCAACTCTTTCGCTCCCTTTTCCAAGCTTGGGCACAAGGATAACGTAAAAAAAACTCGAAACTACCATAAACATATTTTATATCAAAAAGGTGCAAAAGTATTCATAACATTTTTTTTTCCAGCCATTCCTAACAAATTATGTACTGGAATCTTTCGGTATCATCATATATCATATATGCACAACATTTCAGCACCATTCGTATTGTTTTGGGAGGTAAAAAACAATAACAACACCTGCCCAGTTGCGTTGCGGCATGCCCCTGGACGGCGGATATCGGTTGCTGGTATTTCTGCAACTTCTGTGCTCCATTGCAAGCAATATAATGCGTCTAGGAAGCTGGGATTGCCCTGTTAGGTGCATCTGAACTTTCTCTTCAATATGGCAAGAAAAAAAAAATCAAATTTCGAAACTTCAAAAAATGGCCCCAGCATCGGCCTGGCGTGCACGGTAAATTCCGGGCCTTCGGCCACGGAGGGGTTAAGAATATTCAAACTTTACATAGTGAGGGACATCTTGGGGCTGAAGATAGTCGGGACACTTCTGAGGAACTGGATAGTGGGAACTTGAACACTTTACATTTGCGTTCTGGTCATATTTAAGGTACAGTTCCTGAAAGTTCAGTTAGGTCCAAAATGGCCACTAGTCTTGCCAATAAGGGTACTCCTAGCAAAGAGACTGTGGATGTCAAACAGGCCGCAACAGCACCTGTGGTCACTCAGGATACTCAAGGTCCAATTGTTAGGACTCCATATTATAAATACAATTAATTATAGATAACATGATAGACAGATAGATAAATAGATAGACAGACAGACAGATAGAAGCAGCAAGTCAGATGATGAGAAGGTATTGTGTCTGCGAGAATCGAGCAATGCTAAACATGCTTACACACTCTAACTCAAGGAATGCTTTATAGGCACACGACAGCGCCTAGTGACCATACACACACATACACACATACTCACACACAGGCTTCTAGAACATTCCAACAACAGTGTAACACACATGACACGACCCCTGCTACACCAGAATTTAGGAAGCAGAGCTGAGAAGGAGGCTAGCTATAGAACCGACAGGTAGTGGAGAGAGTGAACAAGAAGAGGGGTCCAACTAGACTTACTTAGCATATCAAGTCTCTGTAATACATACACTGCTCAGCTTAAGATTTTCTCTGAAGATAATAAATCAAGAACAAAAAAAGAAAAAAAAAATCTTACAACCAACAACTCACAACCAGCTCCTGATAGTATTCTCTCCAACCCCCCCTCCGTCTCCCCTATCATCACGCTGATTTAGAGGTGAAGAGGTCACAGGACGCCTTGCCAGTAGTTTAACAAAATATTGATACAAACAATCTTGCAATTTCTACGACGAACCAACGAACTACAACCATTTACGATCAACGACAAATAACAACTCTACGAGTCGTCTGTATAATCTTCTACACGCACCTACAAATAGTGGCAGTCTTCATCCCACAACGAGTAAATCACAAGAGAAAAGGACCAAGAATACATCGAGAAAGAAAAACAAAACAAACAAACGAAGAGTGAGATACGACTCACAACTCACAACCACCAGACCTCACCCTCCTCTCTCTGCTACTGTCCCCCAGCCTCCACCGTTGACGCAGGAGTGAAGAGGTCAAGACGACGAAGCAAATACCAAGCCCATATTCACAACTCATCTTACTCATCTTCACTCAAGTTACTCATCGCTACTCATTCACTCACCACAGCTACCAGTGTGGGAAGTCGACGTCATCATGTGCGCTTGCCGAAAAGACGCCACGTCAATCGATTCACCACCTGCACCATCACTAACACCATTCCCACCACGGTAAAAATTAGTGAGTTACATAGTTACTTCATTTATACAATACACAGTGATAGACGAAAAAAAAAAAAAAAAAACTTCTGCACAAACATATAAAACGTGCTGTATAATTACAACTTAAATACACATACCTACTTCAATTACAGTACCTTCATAATTCAGTCATTAAATACTTGCACCAACAATAAATATTCTACACTGTATATATTCATTCATTTATTATAGCAGTTATTTACTACCAACGAGTGTTACCATTTATACCTACATAAAATACATGTTTCATACATACAGCTATACATATTTACATCTACGAATTAATAAAGAAATTATACCATCACAATTACTCAGTGAGCGATTAAAAGAACTGTATTAAACATTTATTAATTAAAGCTACCTAGTGGAAACAAATAAATTAAGTTACAAGGAAAACTAGAGAAAAAAAAAATGGCCAACACAAATGACGTTAGCATAATAAACATCTTCCACACAATCGTGAAGACAAAGATTTCCACACAGTACTGACACATATATTGCCCATGATAGGTACAAGTGAACAACATGTCAGTGTATATAGTTAATACTGTATATAGTGTATATATATATTTTTTAAATAAAATAACAAAATATGGGGCTATATAATATCATTTTCAGTAATATCTGTGCAATATAAACTAAACCTTAAAAAAGGGTCCCAAGAGAATTAGCCAGCAATTATGCAACCTCGAACAACACCGAAAAAGCGTAGACAAACGAAGAAAAACAAACTATAGAATATCAATACATACAAAAAAAAAAAGAAAAGAAAAGGAAATAGAGTAAGATCACATAACAAACAAATGAAAATAAGCGTAAGTGTTACTACAAATGCCAAAATACCACATAAACTCCTTCTATAAGTGAAACAAAGATCAAATTAGAGTTCTCCACAAGCAAGTGGCATGGCACATCATCACATAAACTCCTTCTATAAGTGAAATAAAAAGCAAATTGTTGTCTCCACAAGCTAGTGGCATGGCACATCATCGACCGCAGCATGACCGGATTCAGTGTCAGGACTGCAATTATTACAATTATGTAACTACAAACGATATGTAACTACAAACAATATGTAACAATTATGTAACAGTTGCATTAACAAGATGTAACTTTTATGTAACTTTACAATTATAAGGCCAACACAATTATGTACCAGGTAACAGTTGCATTAACAAAATGTAACTACAATTATAAGGCCAACACAATTATGCATTACTCCAATATTATGTAACAATTCATACAATATTACAATTATTACCACAATGTTACAACAATATTATGTAACAATTCATAAAATGTTACAGTTATGTATTACTACAATGTTACTATAATGTAACAATTACAATACTATTATGTAACAATTCACAATGTTACAGTTATGTATTACCACAATGTTACTACAATATTATATAAAATCATACAATTTTACCACAATTCTGTATTACCAGAATCATCATACAAGTTAGGTGAAATTTTAGACATTACTAAAGGGATAACTCAATATGTAATGTAAGAACCTAGCAGTATTACCATTGCACAATTATATGCGTATGTCTGTTATACATACACATCTTACAAAATGTCATACAACCATTGCATTTATTCAAATATGTATACAACTTGTTTAAAATGTAATATTACTAGATCATTGCAATTTACTATGAATATTATATGTATACAATATTATAATCAATATTATGTACTAATAGATTAGCATATGTCAATGATGACTGCTGTCGGAGGACCTTCAGCGGCGTGACCAAGCAATGTTAGGACTCCATATTATAAATAGAATTAATTATAGAAAACATGATAGACAGATAGATAAATAGATAGACAGACAGACAGATAGAAGCAGCAAGTCAGATGATGAGAAGGTATTGTGTCTGCGAAAATCGAGCAATGCTAAACATGCTTACACACTCTAACTCAAGGAATGCTTTATAGGCACACGACAGCGCCTAGTGACCATACACACACATACACACATACTCACACACAGGCTTCTAGAACATTCCAACAACAGTGTAACACACGTGACACGACCCCTGCTACACCAGAATTTAGGAAGCAGAGCTCAGAAGGAGGTTTGCTATAGAACCGACAGGTAGTAGGGAGAAGGAGCCTAGCAACATGAGCGAGAGGGTGGAAGAGAGAGAGAGAGAGAGAGAGAGAGAGAGAGAGAGAGAGAGAGAGAGGCAGGCAGGTAGCTCACGGGACTCTACTTATACTTCACTCGTGTGTGAGAGACTTTGCTAATATTTCCAAGACAAATAAAAATAGTCCCATACTCATCTTTACCTCTCCTGTCAAGTCATGACAAAAGGGAACGAAGATTATCTACTTACAAAGCTACTCACATATAACAACCGCTCGTCCGCGAGTCTAATATATGTATAACTGATCTACAAAACTTTCACTACAAGAAACTTACAAAGTTATTGTGAGACAATAATCTCTGCTAGCAATGCAACCACTCACACCCACTAACACCTCAGGCATGTTCAGTTCACTATTAACCTTTGGACAGCAAGGACAAGACCATTTATTTGCTAATGTTCCTTATGCTAATCCATGGGGCATGAATACTAACAATATTGGAATGCAAACCCAAGATCCTTCTGCTAATCCATGGGGCATGAATACTAACAGTATTGGCATGCAAACTCAGGTGAATTTTCCTTCTGCATGGCATGAACCTAATATGGCAACCACTTATCTTAACCAGGCCAAGGCTAAAAAGCCAAAGCTAGATCGATGGTGTGTTAGCCATGGGCGGTGTCCTCATTCTATGGACTATTGCCCAGTTGTTCTTGCCAATTGGGAAAAACTGGGCAACCAGGTTAATTCGGGAAAAGCTCAGGGCCGCATGCAGAAGTAAACAAAATCTTACAGTCCACCAATGCGTGTGTGGCAGCTATTAAAAAGGTGGATTTGCTCTCGATACCTTGGATCAGATGGAAAGGCCAGGTGTCTTTGATAGTGGACACCGGGGCATGTGCAAATATTATTTCTAGTAAAGTGCTAGGGAGGCTGAAGTATAAAATGCCTCGAGCTAATTGGATGTTGTCAGCCCCTGACATGATCTTGACAGGTGTGATAGGGAGTAAAATGAAGATTGTAAGCCAAGTACCATTGACACTGAGGGCAGATAAACGATCTCCTGTGTTACGTGCTACTTTTTATGAGGTTGAGGATTTCCCTTTGCCAGCTGATGGGTTATTGGGCTTTGAATCTATGTAGGAGTATAACGTGCTTATACACCCTCAGAGACATTCTATTACCTTTACTAGGAAGGAGTTTGTAGGTTTTAATCCCTCAGCAGCACAAGCTGGAACTGGCATCCAATCAGGAGCTGTTCAACCAGTTGTGACCCTGACAAGTGAATCATCAAGGGAGTCCCCAGACGCACACAAAACAGAGAAGTATGGATTGGAAGCAGGTCAAGGTTATAGTGAGTGGGAATCACCACTTACCCAGTTGAACTGTCTGCAAAATTCCTGTCCGAGTACCTGATGTGTTGGAGGGAACTGATGTGGCATGTTTACCAGAGACTGTAAAACGTAAGACATTGTCACTGGAGTCCACCCTGAGTAGTGTCGGACCAGACCAGAAGACGCCCCTCTTCATCGCAAATATGAGTGGGTGGCACAGTTAAGCTCAGAGATGGTTGTTATATAGGCAACTTGATGTCCTATGGTGCCCCTGTAAAGGAAGTCAACGATGTACCAGTGATCTCTCCCGTAGTCACATCACAAAGAATGACTCAGTCGGAACCTACACGTCTTGGGAGAGGAAAGCTGCTAGAACAATACGTGAAGGTAACAGACAATATTGCCCATAAAACACGGTTGCTAGTATTTCTTAAAGAATTCTCCGACGTAGTGGCACTTCCAGGAGAGCCGCTGGGTAGGACGGACAAGGTGAAGCATCATATTGGGTTGTGCCCTGGTACAAATCCGATATATGTGCCTGCATACCGTCTACAACACAGCCAAAGGAAAGCAGTGGAAGAGGAAGTTGAAAAGACGCTTCATGATGAAGTCATTCAACCTTCTTCCTCACCTTGGAATGCACCGCTTTTTCTAGTGCCTAAAATGGACGGTGGTGCGAGACCTGTTGTAGATTTTCGGCAAGTGAACAAGGTAACCATACCGGATCGTTACCCGATTCCGCATCTCAGAGACTTACTGCAGTCCTTGGGTAAATGAAATACTGTGTTCACCTGCCTGGATCTAGCGTCAGGATATTGGCAGGTGCAGCTGACTGAAGAATCACATCCCATCACTGCCTTTAGCACTCATCGTGGGCACTTTGAATTTCTCCGGATGCCTTTTGGACTGCGTAATGCTCCTTTGACATTTCAGAGGATGATAAATCAGTTGTTTGGTGACATGATTGGGCAGGACGTCCTGGCCTATCTAGATGACTTAATAATTGTGAGCAAAGACATGGACACTCATTTTAGTAAGTTAAAACGAGTGATGGAAACCTTAAGATCCGCGGGTCTGAAAATCAAGCCATCGAAGTGTGATTATCTAAAGGCAAATGTTAGATTTCTAGGGTACTTAGTTGATGGCGATGGCATCAAGGCTCTGCCGGATAAGGTTACAGCCATGGTAAAATTCCCTACACCCGAGTCCAAGGGTGACGTTCGCTCATTTCTAGGGCTCACTGGTTTCTACAGGTGCGTTGTCCACAATAACGCTGCTATCACATCACCATTGACGACACTACTTAAGAAGGATGCTGCATGGCAATGGGGACCATCGGAAGAGAAAAGCTTCAATTACCTCAAGAAAGCCATGACAGAGGCACCCGTGTTAGCATTTCCTGATTATACTCAACCTTTTTACCTGTGCACGGATGCCTCAGGTTTGGGACTGGGAGCGGTGTTACAGCAAAAGGATGAAGAAGGCAAAACACACACCATTGTGTATGCCAGTAGGGCACTAAGATCCCCAGAAAAGAATTATTTGGTGACACATTTGGAGATATTAGCAGTCATGTGGGCGTTAGGACATTTCCGGGATATCATCTTCGGGTACCGGATAATTGTCTTTAACTGATCATGCACCCATATGCGACTTGTTTAACCCCCCCTCATCCCGACGTTTTCTGGGCAGTGGTACGCCCCAGTCCCGACATTTTTAGACTTTTTTTTTTTTTGGCTCAAACATCCGCTTTTGGTGAGAAACATCGAAAATTCATAGAGAAATCGCTCACCTGAGGTTTAATATACTCGATCCAGGTAGGAGTACCTCCTTACCTTACAGGATTTTCTATCAGGCTGGCTGCAAAGAAAACGAGTTCTATGGGAGGATAACTATTCCACACCACTCATAAACGGTATTTATTTATTTGGTACGAATTTATATGTAGTATGAGAGTATATTGGTTTTCAAACGGTAATATAGGCATTATAAGCATTGTTTCACTCACTAACTCATCACCATTCCTGACTTTTTTTTGCCACATTACCTGATCATCATTTCTGACTGTTTCTTCCTCTAATGTTTGTCCTCCACATTGTCATCGATTGGGGAATCACTCTGGCCCTGAATTTCATACCGTGGCATGACATGGCTTTACTGGCCAGGTCACTGATAACAGGTGAATTGCTGAGAAAAGGTCATGCAGGGGGGGGGAGGAGGTCATGCTGGGTAAGGCATTGTCCCTGCCTGGCATCTTGTAAAGGAAGGTGTCACGTGTATACATACCAAAAATCACTCACGAAAATTGAAAATTGTGGAAATTAGGGACCTTGCAATTGATTCGAGTTAATTTACGTCTCTGGGATATGAGTGCACATCATGTGAGGACGTGAATTCACGTCTCCGGGACGGGGCGGGTTAAGGGGAAAAACTTGCATGGTAAGGTCACACGTTGGTTCAGCAAGGTAATGGAGTTTGACCCAGAGGTCAGATATTTACCAGACCAACAAAATGTTATTGCCAACATGCTGAGTAGAAACACTGCTGCTGCCATATATGGGGATATCTCTCTTTCTGGGTATTCTCCAGACACGGTAAAAGCGGAACAACGTAAGGATACGATGTGGTCTTAAGTCATCTGTGCCTTAGAGTCTGGCGACGAATCATGTCTACCTAAACTTCTGGTACCAATGAATCACTTCCATCTTCAACAGGGCCTTTTGTATAAAGAGCCCCCGGGGAAGGACACTGTGTATCAGTTGGTTGTTCCTGCTACACTACAGCAAAACGTGTTACAGTTGGTTCATGAAGTACCTCAAGCGGGTCATCCTGGACACGACAGATTCATATGTGAGGCAAGAAAGAATTACTATTGGCCGACCATGAGGAAGGACATAGAAGCCCACGTTAGTCAATGTGTCAAGTGTGCGGAAATGTGAGGAACGACGGGACCTCCGACTCCCATTTTGGAATATCCCCTACTGGAAAAACCGTCGGATAGTCTCCACTGATCTCAGTGTTGCCAAGGAGTCTTCAAGGCTCAAGCTATGTATTGGTGGCAATTCACTGTTTTAGCAGCTTTACAGACGAAAACTGCAGAGGTGGTGCATGCTTTTGTAACCTCAGTGATTTGTCCATATTCTACACCCAAGGTATTGCTCAGCAATAATGGCAGTGAATTTCGTAACCAAGTGTTAGAGGAAATCTGTCGTATGTATGGGGTATGGCAAGTCTTTATTACGTCTTACAGTCCCAAGAGCAATGGCCTGGTGGAGAGGACAAACAGGAAGATACTGGAAGTCTAGAGACCAGCGATAAACTCACAAGAGGACTGGCAAGACTGGTTACCACATGTAGCGGCGGCCATCAACTCCTCAGAAAATTCGTCAACGGGAAAATCTCATTATATCCTTTATGGAGAGGAGAAGGTGTTACCCTACGATTTGCTGGCTGGACCTCCTACCCCAGTGTATAATCAAGAGAAATACACTAAAGTCCAGCTTGCAAAGTTCCAACGCATACATAGTGAAGTATGAAAAAGATTAAAAGCCTCAAGAGCGGAGATGATGGTGAAACAACACAAAGGTAGTCAAAAAAAAGACGTTGGAGATGGCCAGAAGGTTATGATCAACAACCCTGAGAGAACTTCCAAGCTCAGACCTAAGTTCCACAGACCATATACCATTGTGGAACACGTGCGTGGACATACTTATCGAATAAGGGATGATACCAATGGAACTCAGAAAACAGTACTTGCTGACAGGATCAAACCAGTAAATCAAGAGCTAAGCCTAACTAACCGATCGTCTGATGTGTTGTCCCCTCTGTCTTCGTCGCAGTCTATGTCGTCATCCGTATCTGTCCCTAACCAAAAGTATCGCAGCAAGGTATGATCCCACAGCAAGAGTGATTAAGGGAGTATCTTCTCTTGCAGAAAATGTGTTGGCTGTGGCTGGTTCTCCTCTTGCGTTATTGGAGTGGACCTATGGAACGACGTTGGACACTGGCACGACTGCTTTGATGCCAGGAGCACTGAAGAACCCACTTGGAGAGGTAGTGGCAGCAGAGGATGCAGTATGCATCTACTCTCCAATGGAAGGATAGCTCCAACTTCCAGATACTGTTAAAGAGGTCTCTAAGGGATTGTTTCACCTCAGACAGCAACTGTTGGAAGTCGGCAAGTTATTCAACCGGAACCCACAGTCAGGGCTGTTTCTAGCCTTTTGGGGGCCCTAGGCAGAATGCTGTTTGGGGGCCCCTATCTTATGAAACTATGGTGGGAGGATTCCAAACAAAAGTCAAGAGAGCCAAGAAATAGCCAAGCACCACAACCTCGAGTCACTTTACACATATTTTAATTTCTTAAAAAGCTAATATTGGCAGCTTGGGGGCCCCCTAGTGGCATCGGGGGCCCTAGGCAACCGCATACTTCGCCTATAGCAAGAAACGGCCCTGCCCACAGTTGATGACCTCAGATAATGAAGCTTTGGTACAAACCTTGCATGGTATAACCGAGCTTCACACTGGACATACAGATAGGCTTACAGACAGGCTCACTATATTACATGTTACTTTACCTAATGCAAACCCTGATCTTTCCAAGCATGTCCAAGCACGTACTAAGAGAGGACTTGTGGATCTCCTAGGTATCCTGTCTCAAAAGCTTTTTGGTACAGCGCTAGACAATGATGTAGTGCAATTGGGTAGACAGATGGATGATTGCATTGGCGGCTAAGGCGAATAATAGGCTAATCATACACATGGATGAACAGTTAGGAGCATTCACTAACAAAGCTAATGAGATAATTAAGACTAGCAACCATCTCCAAGGAATTGTGAACAACATCCAAACCAACTTACCAACCCTGACTAACTTAGTGTTAATCGCTGAGTACTTGCATGCTCTCGATGAGTCACCCACTGCATGGAGTCGCATGCAGCCAATATGGTGGACGGCTTAATCGATGCAAATTTGAGTAGGGTTATTGCTTTATTGCTTCCTACTCACATTTTAATCAATGCTCTTGATGTAGCTATGGTGAAGCATGGATTTACGGCACTTTTTGGTATAAGTCAACTGGAATATTATTACCCATTGTTAGAGGCCCAGTTGACCCATGATGGCATCCTGATATTGGTACCTCTGAGGAATGCTGTAACATACCATGCATGGTGGTTCATTCCTTTCCCTTTTGCTACTACTAGCAATACACTTGTCATTCTGAATGAGGGACCAGGGGTGCTCGTTGTGTCGGATGACAAAGGGTATATAGCTGAAACGACTGTGGATGAATCTGAGAAGTGTAAGGCCTCATTTCTTGATCTCCATGTATGTCCTGCTTTCCATTTTGTCTTCTTTCCATCAGGGGTAAAGAAGTGTAAGAGGACCTTGTTGGACACCAACACTTCCTCTGCACTGCAACACTGCACTTTCCAACCCATTCAGTTGAAAGCAGTTTTCCATGCTCATGTACATGCGAAACAATACTTCTTCTTTCCTGAGACAGAGGACGTAACACTCACATGTGCCTCACAAAACCAGTTCCTTACAGTAAAGGGTTACTATGTTGCACCCGATTATTGAGAGTTGCACAGTAAAGAGATAGCAGTTCTACCTAACAAGCACTATCTAGCCTTGTCGGTGAACTTCTTGTCCCAGTTACGACCCTTATTACTTTCATGCAATGTTTCCACCTTGAATGTGAGCAGGCTGTCTCATGTGCTCAGAGATACAGTTCCTCACCCACCTGAACAAGACTGATTTACAACCATATGTACTGTCTTATCTCCCTTCATACCTTTCTCCTTCCTATTTTGGTCCTGGCGTTGGTCGTCTACTTGTTGTGGTCTTGTCCTGTGTTTGTGTTTGGGGCTACTATCTACGAGGCCGAATGAGAAACCCACTAAAACCACGGGTCCGTACTCGCGGATCGCAAGTGGACTTGCCTGAATAGTTAGCTACCCTACACATTGGTTAGGTTACACGGTAGTTAGGACAACAATGTCGATGGGGACGTCGAAAAAGTGTGTCCAATCAATGTTCTGGTGCCGGCCATCGTTTCCATGATGAGTTGTAGTCTCACACTATTTTTACATATTAAATACAAAGTGTAAGCATAATTAACGAGTGTGTAATAAAGTGTGATGATAATCAACCAAACACCATCTTACTGTAAGTGTGGCATGGGAAAGATGAGCAATCAGGACTTGCAGAGCTCAGCATTTTCTATCATAAACAACGAGAGTAAAGGGAAGACGATAGAGAAATATGAATTGTATATATGTTTCAAGTCTTGGGGGAAATATTTACCCTGTTGGTATACTTTAATGTATAATCAATACTACTTTATTGAGGTGTATAATGTGCATGGTAAAGTTGTGATGCTTCTATTCATGTATAAATCCCAGTTGTCTGTGGGGTTTGGCACCTCTGATTTAGCTGACCTCAGCTCCACTCTTAGTGGGAAGGCCGGCCAGCTAGACAGAAAGCACTTATTATTCAAACGAGAGGGACGTATATACTCTGGGCTCTCTGTGTCGCAGTTGTAACTTTCTGTGGCCAATAAAGAGAGATAAATCTGCTCAGTTTTCAGTTCACCTGCACAGGCTACCTCTACAATTCCTTCAACAGGATCTACACCGATTCCCACCATCTCCAGTGTGTGAAGACATTTGGTGGAGAGTGTCAGCCGGAAGTGACTTCGACCAGGCGGAATGTTTATCTCGATAACCTTGCTTGGAACAGTGCAGCCACGTCTAAGCTAATATATAAATTGGCGATCAGCTGTGGGGTTCCAATAAGCTGATATATTAGTGACTAGTTGAGGAACTACTACAAGCCGACACAGTGGTGGGCACAAATGAAGGAAAAGTGGTGGTGGTGGTGGGGAGCCAGCTCAAGGGCGAGCACATGGTGCTCCTGGGGAACGGACAGGTGGGGAGCATCCACTCCCCAGCACCTCTTTCACCCTGCAAACTTCTTTCGCTTCCTCCCCACAGCCCCATGATGTGGGGAAAGGAAGGAAAGGGAAAGGGAAGAGCAGCACGAGTGGGGAAGGGCACCACTCTGCACCTCCCCAACCTCCCCCACCACCCTCTCCTCTCCACCCCGACGAAGACGACAATGAGGATGAGGCTGGAAACGTTGTTGTGCCGTGAGTCTGGGAAGATGGGAGTGATTTCACTCCCATCATTCACCAGTTCACAGAGAGTGGCAGCCTGGCTGTACTGCACCTGGCCTCCAGGCGGGCTCCACCAGGGTGGATTTCTTCCACCAATACTTCAGTGAGGAGTTTGTGGAGCAGATAGTGGAACAAATCAACATGTTCGTTAGCAGCCAGCTCCGCCAAAGTGAGCGTGCAGGTACAATGAGCAAGCACTCTCAGCATTATGACTACCCAGCAACAATCGATGAGATGTTCATATTTTTTCCCCTGGTTCTCTTGATGGGTATTGCAAGGAAACGACATACTCCAGCATATTGGTCTATGGACCCCATGATAAATACACCTTTCTTTTGGAAGGTAAAGGGTCGGAATAGATTTCAGCAAATTCTGAGCCACCTCCACTTTTACGATGCAGACGACCCTGCTAATGCTAGTAACACTGATAAAATGAGGAAAATAAGGATGGTTTTAGATCACCTGTGGGAAAAGTTCCACTCATTCTTCTATCTAGTTGTGGAGAGGCAATATTTCTTTTTGGCAGTACATATCCAGCAAGAGACACCGTTTTGGGTTCAAGATATTCGTTATGTGTGACTGTAAAACTGGCTATGTGCAAGACATAGTCTTGTACTCCGGCGCACGGACAGACATAACAGAAGATCGAAGTATTGGACTTTCAGGGGCCGTGGTGATGACTATGATAGAGGAGTACCTTCACCGTGGTCACGTCTTGCACCTAGAGAACTGGTACATTAGTCCCCTTCTGTCTTGGTTCCTCCACCATCATGACACCGGAGTCTGTGGCACTGTGAATAAAAAACGTCGTCATATGGTCAAGGTTTGGAGGAATTTCGATAAGAATGAGGTGGTTTTCTTCAAATCAAATAACATCCTTGCCACCGTATAAGCCACAACTGGGAAGTTTTCCTCCTTTTGATGGTACACCGCCCCTGATGCACCACACCAACTCTGTGGGTCACCACAGCAAGAGGAGGCATCACGTCTGGAAACCAGAACCAGTTATTGACTACAATATCAACATGAGGCAGGTTGACCAGTCTGACTCCATGATTTCCAGTGTGGAGTTTGCCAGGGCCACTTTGAAGTGGTACAAAAAGCTGTTCTTCCACCTGCTAGACATCACGGTCCTCAACGCCCACTACCTCCACGTCTTGACTATGGGAACCTCCGAGACCTTCGAGGGGTTTGTGAGGGAGCTGTTCCTTCGAACTTATCACCAGATATGCTGAGGAAAGGCCACACCACCGCCCCCGCCCCGCTACTGCCGGCCAGACTCCCTTACCCTCACAGAACGACACTTCCCCAGCCTCACCCCTCCTCAAATGAACCGTCCTAGACACCAGTGCTGCTGTCTGTCACGTATGTAGTCTCTCAAGAGCAAGACCAACCACTCAGAGAAAAGATGCGAGGTGTGTTGACTGCAACGTAGGATTGTGTGTGGAGCCCTGTTTCCTGGAATACCACACCTTTGTAAACTTCTGACTGTGTATGCTTGTGATACATGACGCTCACTATAGTAGTAAGGCCTGTAAATATGTGATAACTGTACTATAAGGTGTAAACTTGTTTGATGTTTGTGGGAAAGTATTATGTAAGTTGAAAAATAGATTGTAAGTTGAAACAACAGTCACAGTGAGTCATTGGTGCAAGAAATTGGCGATTTTTTATGTGTTGGATGAGTGAAACAACGTTTATATCGCCTATATTTGTGTATAAAAACCAATATATTCTTGTACTACATATCAATTTGTACCAAATGAACAAATATATACCTATTCTGAGTGGTTTGGAATAGTTTGCCCTACTATAGAAAACGTGAGAGCTGCACCGCGGCTCCAGAGAAGACGGTACTAAGTGTGGGGAGGGTCACCTGTACAGCCCACTTTTAGGCTCAGGTGAGCACTTTTTTGTGACTTGCCATTGTTTCTGACAAAAAGCGGAGGTTTGAGCCAAAAAAATCCAAAATTGGTCAGGTTTGGGGGGGCGGGTCACTGGTGAAAAATCGGTCGGGACACGGTGGGTTAATCTTATGTGTGACCTTTTGAATAGAAGGAGCTAGAAATAATTTTCATTAGCCCTTCATTACTTGCGATGCTTCTACTAGCTCAATAAAATTGTTCAGTACCGACAAATATTATATAATATCAAAAATAGTTTCTGAATGAATGGGTTAATATGGCAGGCGAAGTTATTACCCAACACCTCCATGGCTCCCAGCACTAATGCTCATATAACACAGTGTCTCTGTAAGCTGGCCTGACACCTTAATTACTGGCGCAGTTAGTCCTCAGGGGGACTTCTGATTCATTGCCTCACTGTGACTCGGCGCTGGATACAACTTAGGCGACATTCCCTGTATCTCAGTTAAATACATCCGCGTTGCAGTATGCATAGTCCGTTGGATATTTACAGCTGTGTTTACATCATAATTTCTCACCAGGTTTATGAAAGAAATCAAAGAATGTGATACATCTGTTTACGAACCTTAAAAAATTGCTTTGACTAACACTTTTTTGCGCACTGGACTCACTTCAGGATTCGTTCTAGTTACTGCAAGACAGCTTTACTGATCAGAGAGAAATGTGTGAGGATACGTTGAGAGGTATAATTAGTCTACCTAAACTTGGCAGAGATTTTCGTCCCTTTGCAGTTTATATCCCGTTGTTCTGTGGCAGCAAAAAACATTACTACGGGTCTACATCCTTACCATGGCATTTCATGATTAGCACCATATTCTAGTATTAATATCTTGTTAAAGATCAGCAACGATGATGAAGAGCATGGCAATTTTAGACCAAACTAACTCTTAGGGCCTGGTGACTCTCTCTTTCAGCTTTATAAAATCGTCTGGCATTACTTAGAATAAGATAACAGAAGAGGGAATCATGAGATAATAATGTCAATATTAAATCTCAGATTCCTATATTCAACATTAAATCTCAGATGTTTCGTGGAAAAGAAGACTGGACGTGTTCGATTTCCCACTGGGAGAGGATTAATGGTACACTAGTATCACCATCAGGCTCTAGTACTCACTCAGCTTAATCAAATCGCCTAATTTTAGCTGGAGCTAAATGCTAGATTCATCCTGACCACGAGAGTTAACTTCGCGGAAGGTTTCCTCCTTTTACACTCTCATTCCGTAACGCAGAAGCATGCAAAGAGAATACTACGACTCTACATCTTTTCCATCAGTTTTTCGTGAGTAGCACCATATTCCAGTATTATCTGGTTCAGTAGTCAAAACAGTGAGATGTCATTCTTAGACCACATCAAAGTGAACAAAAAATAGAACCATATGCTTGTGTGTGTCTCTTGTTACAGCTTTTCAGTCTAATGTAGACGGAGAGATGGGAATTCTAAGCCAAAATATAGTGGAGAAAATTTAACGTCATATTCTAACGTTGCTCTCTTGCTACAGTTCAGTATAGAAAATAAAGAGGTGGTCAATTTTAGGCAGACATTATGATGAAGGAGTATAGTGTCATTTTCTAAAACTAGTGCTTTGCTACAGAGCTGCAGTATAGATACAGTTTACAGTTTTAGCTAAATTAAGTGGACATAATATAGCACTATAGTGCAGTGTTGTTCTCTTGTTACATATCACTGTTCCAGATCAAGTGATGCCAATTTTGAGACTAAACTAAAATGACAGAGTGGTAGTAACTAAGGACAAATATTTTGTTGTTGTTGCTAACATGAGAAGTCTTCACTGAGAGCTAACTTATCCTTACCACTAAAAATACGTTTCTTTAAAAGGAATAGTAACCTAGTAAGGATGGTAATGGTCGAATGGAAGGAGCAGTGAGATCCGAACAGTTGTTTCTCTACGATGTATGGTGGTACCGTACTGCATAGTGCCGGAGTTGATGGTCGAGCGGAAAGAACACTGGGGTCTAATTATGATGTTTCTCTAGCAGTTATGGCCATGTGGTACGTGTGGTGATGGTGGAGCAGAGAGCACTTGGGCTTAAACAACTGCTTCTATAACACGGAGAGTGATATAGTGAGGGAGGTGGTAAGCAAGTGGAAAGAGTATTCAGAGGTACGATCTCGGCAGCTACAATACAGGAATTTGTTGTAGCATTGGGATTTTTTACCATTCCAGTACACTGACGACCATCTTTCATACTTGTTATATCCAGAATATTACATTAAACTTGGGAGGGACCTGTGCCAGTGAAGGTTGCCTTTAATAGTTCTGATTCGAAAATCTCATCCGGGCTAAAGTAAAATCTCTGGAGGCTGGACGCATACGCTTAAAAACGACGTTATCTTAGTGAAGAGGGTTAATAAGAGTTTTACTTCTCTTCCAGAATGGCTCCATGCACAAAGTGTAATCAGTCCTCATAGCAAGGGGTGGGTTTTCTTGCGTAGCCTACTTTATAGAGATTGAAAAAGATTTTGTTAGATGAGAAAACTTTTATCCGTGAAGAGTTTCCAAAACTAGCTAGACTAGCCCTTTGCCATTGTCTATCTATCTTTCTATCAGGGTTGGAAAAAAAACGATTTTTTTTTTAACCCAACCCACTGTTTTTTTGGGGGTGTTTATTGGGTTTTATTGTTTTTTTTTTCTTATTCCTCACATATGTAAATAGTTAAAAGAAGCATTTAACAACTAATTTAGAGTGAAACAGAAGGTTTTAAGTGTTATCTGAAGAACAGACACTTGTTTAAGACATGTTTTTGTTACAAGGTGGTCTAGTTGAACAAAGCCTCTGGTAACTTTTACTCTACAGGAAATGAACGGGTGAGGTAGGCTTGACTACTCCTGGCTCAGTACTCAGTGTCTCAGTTTCAGTTTCTCCTTGGTAGTGACAGGATGTATATGTATGTAATAAATATATATATATATATATATATATATATATATATATATATATATATATATATATATATATATATATATATATATATATAAAATATATATATATATATATATATATATATATATATATATATATATATATATATATATATATATATATATATTTTGGGGGGGGGTTTTTGGGGTGAGTTTTTTTTTTAATGCCAATCCTGCTATCTATTGCCAGATGCCTTAATCCCGTTAGTGGTGGCCATAAAAACAAATCGCTTCCATGTCGCCCTGTCCCCGGTAATGTCACTGCTCTGCTCCCAGTTCACACCTCCCCTCTCTCATATACTTCTCAACTTCGTCCCTCCATCTCATCGTTGACTTCCCCTCTCCTCTTCCCCACTCTACCTTACATACACGGTCCTCGTCAGTCTCTCGCTCTCCATCCTCTCCACATGGCCAAACAACCTTAACTCTCCTAACGCATCCAATCACATACACATCCACACCACAATGTTCCTTCACATCCTCATTTGTCAGTCTGTCTCTCCATGTGACTCCACATGCTCCTCTTGTCACGGGGTTTTGAGAATAGGCAATATTAAAGAATAATGTTCATTAATACTTGAGAACAGGACAAAGAATTGACGTGAAAATCAAGCAATGATTACTTTATGTCGGCTTACTTCGCCGATTCTCTAAGGACGAGAATTTATAAACTTTCTCAACAGTACACAGCAGAGACTAATTATTCACACGTGCTATTTATTAATACTGTTGGCCTCTGGAGAAAGTGACTCCACCCCTGACAATCAATAACTAATGCTATTAATGATAAACAGGTTCTTGCTGGTGCAATTAACTCCTAGATGGCACAACGGATTTGAGTTAATAAAAAGAACTGGCCTAAGTACCAGTTATGAATAATGCAAAGCGTTTATGCAAACTAGGAGCTATAAGTGAAATAAGCTTGTGGAGAATAAAACATGAGTTTACATTACATTAAGCTCAAGAGAAAAGAACTGTAAATTTATTGACTACAATGAGATAAATTTACATTACATGTTTCAAAATGAATTCAAAATAAGGAGATCGCACTCACTTGCTCACTCAAAAGCTAAACTCTTAAACATAGGAAAAACGAAAAGAAAATACTGGTCAGAAAAGTGGGGTAAGCGGAAACTGGGCATCATTGCTGAGGAAGGACGCTGCCTCACTGAACCTCTCACCAAATCATGCTAGGTGGGAATTCAGGAACTGGACAACGGCGGCGGCGGGAACTGGGAGTCGGATGAGGAAGAACGCTGCCACACACGCTGCTCTGGCCCAGTCGAACCTACTTCCACGGTGCTCAAATCTTGACTGAGTTCAAATCGTGAGAGAGAGGCGAGTGTCGAGCCGCACTTGCTAAGGGCTAGAATGAGCGAAACATGCCCACAACAAATCACTCAGCAGAGGTGCAAATGTGGCGCACAAAGACGATCACTTATGAAACAATGAAAAATGGTTCTGAAAACACTCCCAATCAGGTGAATACGTGGCGGTTGACTGAGTGGTACATACTGGGATTCCACTAGAATTCGCGGTTTCCCACCAAAGTTTAATGTCAAGAGTTTATTTAAACAGAAAATCACGCCGACTCGTGACATTACGCCCCATCAAAGGAATTTTTATTTTCTCAGGAAAAAAAAAAAAAATCAATATACATACATATAAATCCTAACTCAATCACACAAGATTCACACAGTGGTGTGTGTGTGCTATCCTGCTACAGGAGAAAGTCACAGTCTCCAATGAGCAAAAAAACCTCATATTTACGTTAATAGAAGCAAGCTTGAGGAAAAATCTCTGTGACGACGGTGAAATTTACATTAACAACTAATTGTTATGTAGCGCAATGTATGTAATACATGGTGTAGGTGTGACAGCTGTGGTGTAACTGTACCTACGTGTAAAATCATGTAATACAAATTTATGGTAAATAATGACAACGAGGCAGAAGAGAAGAGGCAGCAGCATGCGGCAGGGATGGCCAGTTGATCTGCACGACAATGCTACACCCGCCACCTGCACCTGCGAAAGGAATCAAGGTGGAGCATCAAAAGTGTCATTTCTCTCTCTCTGCCTAGCAATCAGTACCTATGTCATTATTAACCAGGAAATGTAGTCTTAGAATTCACAGATCTCTCAGGACCCTTGTAGTTTACTGGTTAAGCTAACTTATTAACCAGGAAACGTGTCAGTTCTTGAATTGCTCAAATCTCTTAGAAAGGGCAGTTTACTGGTTAACCTAACATTATTAACCAGGAAACGTGTCAGTTCTTGAATTGCTCAAATCTCTTAGAACGGGCAGTTTACTGGTTAACCTAACTCTACACTTACGATTAATGACAGGAAGCTGAGAATCGCTACCCAATCTCGGGCAGGTCACGTTTTAACACCCACCGTGGGTGTGAACACTCATGTGGATATTGTGCATTCTCCGGGAATCCTCTGCGAGGCCCACAGCTCGAGACGTTCCACAAGGTAATTCATACACAGCCTCGGACTGTCTCTGCAGGGTTCTCGAACTTCCCCCTTAACTTATGGCAAACATGTATATACAGGTCCTGGACGTAACATGTCCTGTGGGACCAATGGGTGAGACGTCAGCAATTACTGGTACACTTTTATCTGGAAACCAGGTTGGTCCTTGGATTACTCATATCTCTTAGGACATCTGTCTTACGGAACCCAGCACACAACAGTTGCCCATGTTAGTCAGCAGTTAGCAGGCGAGACATCAGGTCTGCACCTACGTTATCACTTCCCTTGATGTATCTCACAACAAGGTTAAACTGCTGTAAATACAGTGTCCAGCGTGTCAATCTTGCGTTAGCTGTCTTGGTCATGCTGAGACTAGTGAGTGGCATATGATTAGTTTCCAGAGTGAATGGTGCTCCATATAAATAATAATAATATTTCTTAATACCATCAACCACAGCCAAGAGTTCCTTCTCAACAGTACTGTAATTCCTCTCAGCGGGTTTTAGTTTACGGCTGTGATATGCCACTGGAAAGATTCCACCTTCCAATTCCTGCATCAATACGGCACCTACTCCATCTTGTGAAGCATCAGTGTGCAGTATGAAAGGTTTGTTGGAATTAGGCAACTGCAAAATAGGCTCCTTGCACAACATGTTTTTAAGGGCGACAAAAGATCTCTCTTGCACTTCTCCCCATTCAACGGTGTTTAGAGCATATTTCCATAGCACCTCGTACAACGGTTGGGCAATGAGAGCAAAGTTGGGCATAAAACAACTATAATATCCCACTAGGCCAAGGAATGCCCTAACCTGTTTCTTGGTCACGGGTCTCGGGGCTTCTCTAACCTTCCTGATCTTGTCACCCTGACGCCTGAAGCGATTGTTACCAACAATATGTCCAAGGAACTGCACCTCACTGTGAGCAATCTAACATTTGCAAGGCTTCACAGTCATGTTGAAACTCTGGAGTCTACTGAAGACAATTTCCAAGAGTCTGAGGTGCTCCTCCTTGGGGATACCTACGTGACAGAACACTTCAATCAATGCCTTAGCAACAGTGACAGCCTCTATATTCTTAAGGGCCACGGCTTCAGGCCACCGTGTGCTGAAATCAACAATAGTGAGGATATACCTTGATCCATCACTTGCCCTAGGAGAGATTGGACCAACAATGTCAACTGCTACTCTCTCGAATGGTTCAGAGATTACAGGCATTGGTTTCAATGGCACAGGACGGACACATCCCCGGTCAATAGTACGCTGACACCCATCACAGGAATGCACAAGCCTTTTTATTTCCTGTCCCATTCCTGGCCAGAAAAAGTCAGCATGGATGCGGTCAGAGGTTTTCTTTTGCCTCATGTGACCTCCCATGACTGAACAATGACCTAATTCGAACACTGCCCGGCGATACTCCGCAGGAACGATGGACTGCAGTTGAACCTCGCCCTGGGATGTTTGTGACTCACGGTATAGCCGTCCTCGCTTGCAAAGGAACCTGGCTTGACCTCCCTGTGAATACTTAATCACTTTACGCTCCGGCTTCTTACGCACTGAGGCAAGTGTCGGGTCAGATTGTTGTTCTTGGACAACATCTTGATTACGAATCAAACCTTGCGGCGTCGCGATGGTCAACGGGGTAACATGATTCGAAGCCTTGGCCATGTCTCGTGTTACTGCAACAGCCGAAGTCTGAGTAGCAACATCTACGGCACAACTGTTTTTGACCCCCGGTATGTTGCTGATAATGAGGTCAAACAAGGGTTCTGGCATGACAACAGCAGCTGTCAAGCCAATGTAGAAAGGAGATGCCACCTGGATACGTGCCTCAGGGAACAATCTCACTGACCCATCAACAAGTCTAACTTGGATCTGCTTACCCGTGTACTCGTCGGGCCGAACTAAACTTTGCTTGACAGAGCAACCTGAGGAATCATTATCTCTCAGGACATTTACAGAAACACCTCCCACAAACCCTGGCTGAACAAGAAAGGCAGTGTTACTGGTGGAAGGGTCTGAGGAGGTAGCAGCCAGTCATTGGTGAGACTGCGTAACAAACAATGCAGCAAATGTGGCGCCCTGAGAACTTGATACCTGAGAGGTCGTGCTCACCATCTGATGAGCTGGAGCATTGACCACCTGTGGAGGAGGGTTCGGAGGAGGGTTCACTGTTGCTGGGGAACTAGTGAACTGCGGGGAAATACCTGTACTGGTGGGGTTAGCACCACTGTATCCTTGTTGTGGCATAAGGGCTGCATTTGCATCCTGCCTCCGATACACTAAAGTCGATTGTCCTGACTGAGGGTTACGTGGTTTGTCCTTGCCCTGCTGCTGCTTGAAATACCAGTACTGCTGCTGGTTAGGGTTCTGCTTATCGTACCGCTTCCACTCCGGTTTTTGAGTGTTTTGCCCCTGGTCCTTCTGTGGTTTTGGACCTTGGTCATTATTCTGAGAACGGCCTTGTTGCTGGGGTTCAGTCTGAGATGGTTTCCCAGATTTATCAGGTTTCCTGTTCCAGGTATGCTGCTTGCGAGTTTGATACCTGTATGCAGTGAAGAATGCATCAGCCTTCTTCACCATTTGGCTGGCATCTCTTACCTGGCAGATCTTAAGCTGAGCCATAAGTTCAGTAGGCCACGACTTTTCTAGCTGCATGCACAGCATAAGGTCAATTATCCCCTCACGCGTGGAAGGAGTTTTATCTTTCTCCATCCAGTCATGTAAGTAAGCAGTAAGCCGGTCAAGAAACTGAACGGCAGTCTCTTTTTCCTGTTAACGCGCCCTCATGAACTGACTCTTGGCGTCATCAACTGTGAGACCGTACACTTTGACGAGTGTGGCCTTCATCATCTCATACGTGAGATTGTCTCCACGAATTCTGTGGAGAATATCGAGGCAGGGCCCTCAAAGAGGCTCAGAAACTGAAGCCGCTTAGCTACATCATCCAGCTGGTAAAGCTGAGCCATGTCTTCAAAACGAGCTATGTATGGCTCGATTCGCTCGCCTTCCTTGTATGGGGGAAGCTTGATGTGTGGGATCAGCAGAACATATGCAGGGAGAGCGCTCGTGGAGCTTGGGCCAGCTGCACCAGATGTGTCTGAAGCCAAGGAATCTCGCTTGAGCTTCAGCATTTCAAGTTCATGTTTTTCACGTGCTTCTCGCTCGGCACGTTCGTGTTCTCGTTCTCTGTCTCATTGTTCACGCTCGAATTCACGTTCTCCCTCACGTTGTTCTAACTCGTGTTGACGTTCTCTTTCTCGTTGTTCTAACTGGAGTTCGCATTGTTTTTGCTCGTGTTTGCGCTGTTCTCGCTCGTATTCGCACTGTTCTCGCTCGTGTTCGCGTTGGATTCTACGCCCTTCACGAGCATCGTTCTCGCGTTGCTGCTCGTGAGTAAGCCGAGAGAGGACATAATCCTTTGCTTCTGTGGAGTCTGTAAGCCCCATATCTTTGGCTTCCTGTACATAGACGTTGGTAGTCATGATGCTAACTCAATCTAAATGAACTAGAGACTCAGTACCGACTACAATTTTGCAGAGAAAGATGCTAATAATCGAGAATAAAAAATATAGGCACGGGTTAGTGGTGACCAGTTTTATCTAATTAAACTGGTAAAAAAAAGAAAATTAATCAACTGACTGTGAAAACTATTACATAAATTAAGAGAAAATCAACAATCACCAGTAAGATAGTGCCTGTAGACTTTAATGATAAATACCTAAGTGTGAGTGAGTGAGTATTATGTCGTGAATAGCTTTAGTGCTAGGACCTAATATCCTGGAATGAGGTGGCCAAATGTCACGGGGTTTTGAAAATATGCAATATTAAAGAATAATATTCAATAATACTTGAGAAAAGGACAAAGAATTGACTTGTGAAAATCAAGCAATGATTACTTTATGCCAGCTTACTTCGCCGATTCTCTAAGGACGAGAATTTATAAACTTTCTCAACAGTACACAGCAGAGACTAATTATTCACACGTGCTGTTTATTAGTACTGTTGGCCTCTGGAGAAAGTGACTCCACCCCTGACAATCAATAACTAATGCTAATAATGATAAACAGGTTCTTGCTGGTGCAATTAACTCCTAGATGGCACAACGGATTTGAGTTAATAAAAAGGACTGGCCTAAGTACCAGTTATGAATAATGCAAAGCGTTTATGCAAACTAGGAGCTATAAGTGAAATAAGCTTGTGGAGAAATAAAACACGAGTTTACATTACATTAAGCTCAAGAAAAAAGAACTGTAAATTTATTGACTAGAATGAGATAAATTTACATTACATGTTTCAAAATGAATTTAAAATAAGGAGATCGCACTCACTTGCTCACTCAAAAGCTAAACTCTTAAACATAGGAAAAACGAAAAGAAAATACTGGTCAGAAAAGTGGGGTAAGCGGAAACTGGGCATCATTGCTGAGGAAGGACGCTGCCTCACTGAACCTCTCGCCAAATCACGCTAGGTGGGAATTCAGGAACTGGACAACGGCGGTGGCAGGAACTGGGCGTCGGCTGAGGAATGATGCTGCCACACACACTGCTCTGGCCCAGTCGAACCTACTTCCACGGTGCTCAAATCTTGACTGAGTTCAAATCGTGAGAGAGAGGCGAGTGTCAAGCTGCACTTGCTAACGGCTAGAATGAGCGAAACACGCCCACAACAAATCACTCAGCGGAGGTGCAAATGTCGCGCACAAAGACGATCACTTATGAAGCAGTGAAAAATGGTTCTGAAAACACTCCCGATCGGGTGAATACGTGGCGGTTGACTGAGTGATACATATCGGGATTCCACTAGAATTCGCGGTTTCCCATTAAAGTTTAATGTCACGAGTTTACTTAAATAGAAAATCGCGCCGACTCGTGACACCTCACAAATAGCTCCTTTCAACTCCCCCCACTCTTGACTTGTGTCCCTCCAACAAGGTCCAAGCTTCACCTCCATATGTTAGAGTAGGAATTACAATATTGTCATGTAGTAGCTTTTTCACTTCCATGCTCACTTCCCTGTTTTTTATCACTGCTGTCAAAGAACAAGCAAACATTCTTCCTTGTTGTACCCTTTCAAGCACTTCACCCTCTAAACTTCCATCCTTACTCATCACACTACCCAAGTACTTAAACGCACTCACATTATATCATCTGACCTCACTGTACATTCACTGACTTCACATCTCTCGAAGACCATATCTCTACTCTTCCCTACATCCACCTATAGATTCCGTTTCTTACAAACTCTCCCAAGCTCATTCACCAAGCCTTCAGCTCCCCTTCGTCTTCACTTAACAACACAGTATCATCTGCAAACAACAGCACAGGTAGTTTCCACACATTGCCCACTCTCATCAGGGCCGCTCCAGCATCCAATGCCCTACCCTGTATCTCTGTTATAATTCCATCCATATCCCATTGGATCCCAGAGTTGCTGGGCAAGGCATTGCACTGGGAGGGTACTGAGCGTACCGCCCTCCGCCTGTCCCCCTACCTGGGGGTTCCCTACTGTATTAAGATTTGAAAGTTCCCAGTTCTGTCCAGTACTGAGGACACTGGGCTCCAATGGGGTAAAGAAACTGTTAGATGTGCCAGTCATTAACCCATTGGATCCCAGAGTTGCTGGGCGAGGCATTGCATTGGGAGGGTACTGAGCATACCGCCCTCCGCCCATCGGCTTATAGTTGCGAAGCTCATAGGTTCCTACCCGGGGGTTCCCTACTTTATTAAGATTTGAAAGTTCCCAGTTCTGTCCAGTATTGAGGACACTGGGCTCCAATGGGATATACAGATTGAACAACCATGGAGACACGACGCATCCCTGTTTCAATCCAACCTTCAGATAGAAAAATTCACTCAGTTCACTATCCACACGCACTGCAGCCTTAACACCCTTATACATACTCTTCACGGCATTCAACAACTTCCCATCTACTCCATATATTCTTAAAACTTCCCATAATCCTTGTCTATCCACCCTGTCATAGGCCTTCTCCAAATCCAAGAAGGCCGCAAACAACTTCTTTCCTCGTTTAGAAACTTTTCCACTAAAGACTTAAGAATGAATATCAGATCTACACAGCCTATTCCCTTCCTAAAACCTCCCTGTTCTTCTCCAACTATTCCTCTGTTATTTCGCTAACTCTGTCAATAAGTATCCTACCATATACTTTTCCTATTACACTAAGATGACAATTGCCCTTATGATTACCACACACATCTTTATCCCCTCTTCCTTTGTACAAAGGAATAATTATACATGATTTCCAATCCCCCAGGACTTTTCCTTCCTCCCAGGCTAATCTGCACAACTTCCAATATCCATTCTACTACTGTCTTTCCCCCATGCATCAGAATTTCACCACACACTCTGTCTATTCCTGGAGCATTCCCCATTTTGACTTTCTTCATTGCTTCCACAACTTCCATTCTACTGATTTCTTCTCTTCTCACATCCCAGCCATTTCCCAGCCACTTACACTCGCATTACTTTCATTCTGTACATTCAACAATTCCTTAACCCGCTGCATGCTGGCTATTTTTAGTCCTCTGGGTCACCCAAGTGCTGGCCATTTTTCGACCTTTTTTTATTTCTTGGCTAAAATGATAGATTTTGATGTGGAAACAACGAATTTTGCCATTAAAATGCTCACCAAGGGTCGGAAATCGGTTTTATTGAGTCTGCATACTCGTGTACAGGTATAGCCGCTCTCTCAAGCTCACCACGTACGTGAGGGAAAGCCGTTTTCTATGTAAGGTATACTCAGGTATTTATGCTGGGAAGGTATAGCAATGTTCAGTACACTTTTCTGATCACTTATTACTTCAGCATCTATCACAATTTGCGTGTCTTTCTCACTGTGAATTCATTATCTTACACTTACTTGAAGATAGGTACAACCTGACTTCATTATGTACAGTTCTGGCACTTACAAGAAGGTATTTACAACTTGACTTCATTATATAGTCCTTACACTTACAAGAAAATATTTACAACTTACACTTACATGAAAATATTTACAAAATGCCTTCAGTATGTACAGCACTGGGTGAGGCACACAGGCAGAGTGAGGCAGAATGAGAGTGAGTGTATGGGCTTGACAGCCGGGGGATAGTAGAGGAACAGTTACTTTACATGCCTGCCAATTTTTACTAGCAAATCTTGAAAAATGCGGTCACAGTGAAGTTTTTTATTTTAGACTGTTTTAAAATGGCACTGGCACGCGGTGGGTTAAAGTGTTCTCTCCATCTGTTCACTTTTTCTCCCTTCTCCACCAGTAATCTACGATTTTTATCTGTTACTCCCCAACTAACTTCTTTAATACCCTGTCTATCTCTCTTTATATCTTTTCAAAACATTTTCTTACATTCCCTCCACTTCACACTTAAATTCTTTCCATATTCCTCATCCACTCTTTTCATACTCTTGCTATTCTTTTCACCTCTCTTCCGTTCTACATATAACTATCTTCCTTTGCTCAATTTCCTCCATACCTCTGTTTCTCATCCAATCACCATATGCTTCCTCATTTGTGCCACAGCTTCTATCACTTCTTCATTCCACCATGTTGTTCCTAGCATCCCCTTTCGTCTGCTCTTCACCCCACACCACCACCTCACATGCTGCACAGATTTCTTCTGTGAATATCATGCTCACACCTTCCACATCACCCATTTGCTGCAAATCATATTAACCCAGTTGCTCCTTGACCTCTCTTTTATTCTGCCTTTTTTCCATCCTCTTGCAACCATTCTACCCTCCTTGTATGAACAACTTCCTCCTTTCCTTCCCTTCTTCTATTCCTCCATCCCATTTGATTCTTGACTTTTCACCACCACCAAGTGGTGGTCAGAAAGTCCACTCCCCCAACCTCTATATGATCTCGCATCCATTACACACTTTCTCATTCTATCATTCACACACACATAGTCAGTCATTACCTTCCATTCATTCATTTCACCACCCACCCTTCTCATCACTCGCCACTTATATCTGTGTATCATTTTGTGTCTGAAGAAGGTACTGGCTATCACCAACCCCCTCCCGGCACAAATATCCACTAAAGCACTGCCATTCTCATCCACTTCTGCAGGCACACCCCACTCACCTATTACTCCATCCACCTTCACATTAGCTACTTTTCCGCTCATATCTGCAATCAGAAACTCTCTGTCATGCCTTTCAAACTTTCCATGCACGCTTCCACATTTGCCCAGGACTCTTCTTTCACTCTGCTTGCACGATCTTGCGTTGGTGCATACACATACACAATCGTCCACATTTGTAGTCCAACTTTCAATCATTCCCACACAGTCCTTGAGCTAACTGATCCCTACTCTCTTATATTCTCCTTCCATCTCTTGTACACACCAATACACACTCCTTCTTTTGTCCTCTCATTCTCACCCACTCCCGCGCATATACCCCATCCATACTTCCATTCTTTCACACTCTCACCTCTTCAGTTAGTTTCAGTTCATCCACATGCATCCACTTTGGCGCCCTCAAGCACCTGGACAATCTCTTTCTCTTTCACCTCATCATTTGCATCCCTTGCATTCCATGTCGCAATCTGTACCATTTCATTTGTTCAGTCCTTATTCATCACCTTTTGGTCACTCGTGGTTCGAGGCTTCTTGTTCGTATTTTTACTTCTTTGTTTTCGGTGGAGGGGCACTAACTCTCTGCCAGCCCACTTGTTGTAACGTAGGGAATATGTGTTGGTTGGTTGTAAGGTTACCACCCAGCGTTGTCGATGATTTCCTGGTTTGTATGAAATCATTTGGCATGCCACTGAATGTTGAGCTACCTTAGCTAAAAATAGAGTACAACAGTACAATAAGTGGGTGGATGATGGGAGCCCTCACCTACCACATAAAATAATCTCCATATCAAGATGTTGGGTGGCCAAACCTACCACTCAAAAAACAGTAGCCCGCATGGGGGTCGAACTCATGACCTCGGCGTTATCAACACGGCTCTCAAACCAACTGAGCTAACGATAATTTACATATAGGAACTTGAAATAATGACTGACGATAACTTCTGTCGAGAAAAATTCTAACAGTCAAATGGGTAATGTCGTTACAACAGGTCTGAGTGTGGTATCTCTAACGCACCATACCAGAACTTACGTGTATTAGTGGCCAGGCCATGAAGTTTAGGGACGTTCTAGCTGATTTACTGAACCTCAGCAATGGACTTTCCTGACTACCGTACAGTATGTACTGTACACTGGTCAATCGTAGTTTCTGCTCAGTGCTGGCTGAAGACTAAAAGGGAAATGGGACAGCTCCCACTGGTTACACGTAAGAGAATAGTGCCGAGGAAGGCTGCCTGAAATAAAATAATTTTCAACATCTCTGTATCATTTTTTTTTTAATACAAGGAAGAAGGAACCAAAGGCTAGGAGCCAGCAAACCTTTCCTTCCAAGAAAAAAAAATACAAAAGAGAGCCAAATCCAAGATCCGTTCATTTCGAGATGCCTGGACACTGCATTTGAAAGACTGGAGATGATAGGAAGTTGGAAATACAGACAGAGGGAGTCAGTTCCAGTGGTGACCTATTGCATAAATGGACTGGGAGTAACGGTTAACTCTTGCATTAGAGAGTTGGACAGAAAAGGGATGAGAATTTGTTGCTAGAAGGGTGCTACGCATCCATCGTAGAAATGGAGGGATGCAAGCAGACAGTTCAGAGGAGCAATGACCATTGAAGTAGCAATAGAAAAAAGATAAAGATACAACAGTGTGGCAATGAGAAAGAGATTGAAGGGAGCCAGTAAGAGAAGGAGAGATAATGAGACGAAATGAGACGAAAAGCCTTTGACTCCACCCTATTGAGAAGAGCTGTATGTGGGGAGTCTCCACACACAGTAGAGTTGTACTCTACATACTCAACACAGGGCGAATAAAATCCATGTATAAAGTTAACAACAGTGCAGGGGTAAAGAAAGTATAGAGTTGGCTTTTCACACCTAATCTCTTGGAAGCATACTTTACAACAGATGTGATATGATCTTTCCAAGATAAGTCCCCAGGCATGTTCAATGATGATGCAGGATTGAGCTGGATATTATTAAACATTAGTGGGTACTCCTGTGGAAGACTTTGTCAGGTTGATAAGTGTAAGAACTTAGTCTTTGATGCATTAAAACAACAAGATAATTTTTACCCCAGCCAAAGATACGAACCAAGTCAGACATTAGGTGTGCCATAGTCTCATCCTTTGTTTGTTGAAGTAACTGCTGAGATGGACGTTGCAGGAGCCGAATGGAAAGGTGAAGGGAGGAATCATCAGCGTACAAGTGGATAGTGTTATTTGTACAGCTTAGAAGGTCATTGATGAATAATAGGAAGAGAGTTGGTGATAGGAGAGAGCCCTGAGGAACACCACTGTTGATAGATCTAGGAGATGAACGATGGCCGTCTACAGCAGAGGCTATAGAACGACCAGAAAGGAAGCTATGAATGAGGGTACTGAGAGAAGGATAGAAACCGTGAGAGGGTAGTTTGGAAATTAAAGATTTATACCAGACTCGATCCCTTTGAGATGTTAAGTGCACTGGCAAAGCTTTCTCCAAAGTCCCGAAAGGATGATGACCAGGAGTCTGAAAGGTAGGTGACAAGATCGCAAGTGGAGCATACCTGACGGAACCCATACTGACGATCAGAAAGATGGTTGTGATAGGAAAGTTGCTTTAATATTTTTCTGTTAAGAATGGACTCGAAAACTTTTGAGACACAGCATGTTAAAGCAGCTGGACAATAGTTAGAAGGTGGGAATGGTCACCCTTCTTTAGGACTAGTTGAAGGAGAACAAACTTCCAGCAAAAAGGAAAAGTACAAGTTGATAGACAAGCGTGAAAGAGTTTACCTAGGCAGAGTGTAAGCACAGAAGCACTGTTCTTGAGGACAACAGGAGGGACTCCATCAGGCCCATATGCCTTGTTAGTATTGAGGCCAGTGATGGCAGAAAATACATCAGCTGAAGAAATGTTAATGTTAGCCTTGAGGAAGCCAGAGGGGGGAAGTGATGGAAGAACAGCACCAGAATCATATAAGGCAGAATTGGAGGAGGAAGTCTGAGCAAAGAGATCTGCTTTATCAGTAGAAGAAATAGCTACAGAGACATCAGAGTAGAAAAGAGAAGGGAAGGATGATGAGGTAAAGGTGTTGGAAAGGATTTGGCAAGGTGCTAGAAGGAGCAGGAAGAATTTGAGTTGGAGAGTATGGATTTTTTTTTTTTTTTTTTTTTTTTTTTTATAGCAAAGGGAAGAACATACTTAGCACGATTCCAGGCAGAAACCAAAAAAAAGATGTGATTCAGGGGTGGGTTGGCTCTGGTACCTTTTATAGACCCTCTCCTTGTTGTGAACAGCATTAGAACAAGCTTTTATAAAACCAAGGCTTTCTTGCTTTAGTCAAAGGGTATGAGAAGGGAATAACCTCCGTAATGCGCAAGGCACACTCAGATGGCTCTCGGCCATGGAAGCAATAATCATTCCAGGGAAAATCAAAGAAATACTGCCTGAGGGCCTCCCAATTCGCAGCTCCAAAGTGCCACAATTGACGTTTCTTTAGAAGGTCCACAGGCCGTACCAGAGCAATAGGACAGGTTAAGGTAATAAGGTTGCAATCGGAGGAGCCCAACGGAGAGGAAAGATTAACAGTGTTAGCAGGAGGATTAGTTGTAGGGAAGAGGTCTAGTATGCTGGAGCTCTCTCCAAGGCAGTCAGGGTGCTGTACAAGCTGCTCTAGCTCGTTAAGGATAGAAAAGATGTAGGCTTGTTAACCAGGTGGATCAGTGAAAGGAGAGGAGAGCCAAAGGTGGTGGTGAACATTGAAATCTCCTAGAATGGAGATTTCAGAGAAAGGAGAAATTGACAGAATGTGTTCCATCGTAGAAGTAAGATTGTGGAAGAATTTTTCAAAGTAATATTAGAGGATAAGTAGGCAACGCAGATATACTTAGTCAGAGAATGACAGGAAGGCCGAAGCCAGAGTAGAGAACTCATAAGAATCAAGTCCAGGAACACGCGAGCAAGATAAGTCGTTGCATACATATACACATGCACATATACATATACACAACATACACATATACACAACAGCTCTATTGTACTGCCCTGGTATTTCTCAATAACCCTTCGGGAACACACATTGCCTTACTAGCAACTGCTTTTACCTGGAGATAAGTATTAGTTTTCAGGTTGTATTGCTCTGCAGTGACTGGCATAATTCGGTCCATTATATCCAGTCACACTGTAAATAGCACTGTTTATTGTTGACTTCTATTTCTAACATGAAAAGCTAACGAAACTTACTGGATACAGCAGGCACTATTGATTTTTTCATGATTTGCCTCACACTGCGAAGCATAATATATGGTATAAACTCAGGAATCCTTGTTGCATGTTACTAAAACGCTGTTGCGCAGGATAACCCGTACATCACGTACGCCCAATCATTGTAGAATGTAAATCCAGTACTACCTGACAATGGAAATTTACTGCCTTTGGCCAACGACCTTTGATACGGGGTCAAATGATGTTCCCCACAGCTGTTGTTATCATATATAGATAGATAGATAGATAGATAGATATAGATAGATAGATATAGATAGATAGATTTAGATAGATATAGATAGATAAATAGATAGATATAGATATATCCATCCATCCATCATCCAGTCCTACGTTGCCTCATGAGGAGCGTAGGAGCCCGGGGCTAGGCAGTTGGTCCTGACATTTAAGATGAGAGTGACCAGCCTCGCTCATCCCTGAGTGGCATTATGTGAGCAATAAACCCCAACCATTCCTTGGATATAAACCTTCACCAGCTCAATCCGATTGGAGCACAATTATTACCCACTAAACCACCAGGCGCCAAAATTTGAATATATGGTTACCACCCAGCATAGGAAATGGTTTCCGGGTGTACAGAAAGCCATTTTGCTTGTCACTCAGTGCAGAGTCACCCACAGGCAGAAGGAAGAGGAAAGAATGAAAGAAAGACAGAAGAGGGAATGTAAAGTCACCCGTAGGCAGAAGGACGAAGAAAGACTGAAAGAAAGAAAGGCAGAAGAGAATGGAAGGAAAGAAGGATGGAGGAGAGGAAAGGACAGGCACCGGAGAGCGGGACTACATCAAGTGAGTGGATGGTGAGTGCCCTCACCTACCACAATATATAGATAGATAGATAGACAGATAGATAAATATAGATATAGATAGATAGATAGATATACGGTATATAGATAGATAAATAGGTATAGATAGATAGATAGATAGGTATACAATATATATATATATACATATAGATAGATAGATAGATAGATAGTTTTTCTGTACGTTATGTATCCTTCCATGTCCATGGAAAATTTTTAAAACATTGTGGAGACGAGTATTTTAGCTCTGAAGCATGCAACATTCCTATACTACCGTCTGAGAACACAACCATTTCTGCGTTTCATCCTCATTCTTGCACTAAAACGAATAAATGTACAATTTTTTCTCAATGAATGGTGTAGAAAGTCATCCATGTAAGTTGCATAATTTTGTAATTATATAATAACTTCAGACTTTTATACAAATGTATTTCACGACCAGGTAATGTTATAGAAGTATTCAGATCACCGGACCCTTTAACATTACAACGTCTCATTTTGTTGTCATTAGCTGACGACACGTCGTATGGCAGCATTATTTGCTGTGTTCTCCTACCTGTTTGCGCGTGCATATGTGTTTTATCTACTGTTAGGGTCCTCGTTAGTGTGATAGAAATTTATTTTTGAGCTTTCCTATATTCCTTGTAGAGTTTAGTACTGATCATGTGCTTCTGTCCCTAGCTGAAAGGAAGTAATTGGCAGGGTTTCACTCAGAATGAAGCTCTAGTACTGGTGATTCGAATTCAAGACTGCATTACTCACAGTGTCATCATAACTAGCTTTTGCGTAACTTGGCACAGCTTTATACCATAGAGTTAGTCGCCACTCTGAAAACTCTAGACTGATGCCAATGTATCCGTTATTAATGATTCATTAATAACGGATATATCGGTATTATTCATAAATATGAATGAATTTAAATGAATTTCTGTACTGAATTCAGTAGACATAGAAGTTATATCATGTGCTTAAGATTCTTTCTAGCATTTGATTTTTAAGAAGCATTCCGGGAAATGCCGTTCAGTAAGTGCTGTGTTGGGTAGCTACCACTGCAATCCCATTTTCGCACTGCACAACTGAGGGAGAAGTTTCATTTCTCCTGCCTTACTGTAACTCGAGATTTTTTCCTTCGGGGTCATCATTAGTAAAAGGTATTTAAGAACAAGCCGCGTTCACTCGATGAGCCATAAGAAACCATTATTAGTGTGATTGCCACCATTCCAGATGGTGTGTTGTACAGAATATTAGCCAGTATGGAACATTTACTGTTTATCATTCCTTTTTATTTATGAAGGGGACCGCTGTCAGTACAATGATGTAAATTATTGTAATAGTGCCAATAAAAAGAGTATCCATTCATTTAAATTAGTCCATTGATAACGAAAATATTGACATTATCCTGGGGTCCCAGTGTTTAATCACTATATACCCCAGTGGACACTGGGCAACAAGATTACGATGTGACAACTTGCTTACCACTGCCCCCTCCAACCTGGGGCGGGGATGGAGATTGAGCAGAAACTATAATTCATGACCGGATTTATTCAGATGAATTCAAAATCTATTCTTTTTCGATTACATGACAAAAACTGAAGTATTACGGCAGTTATATACGTAAAAATAGTATTAGCATTAGCTTGTTCTTTCACCCCCGTCTGCCTGCTTGCCTGCTTGAGTACAAGATACGGTATCTCAGAAAGTTGTCATAGGATTTCAGTCAAATCTGGTTGATACGTAGGCAATGGGTCCAGGAAAAGTTTATTAGTTTTTGAGGTACACCCACTGAATAAATTATCAGCACTCTTTTAGCGTGATAAATTTGACAAACCGGACAAGAGATCTCAGTTAATATGCCTGGTTGGTATCCCTGGTCTGCTGAGCCTAAGGTCTGTATTTGTATTGGCAAAAGAGGCTTCGTAGCACCGCTTATGAAACAGTTTGTTTTACTTTTCAATTGTCACTGCCTTTTACATTAGGTAGAGAGCCAACAAAGATTTCATAAAAATTATTAACGAGGATGTTGATGTGTAATGTAGATCAGATTCAGAATTAACTTTAAAACTCCTTCTGCTCATTCGAGACTTAAACAATCCAAGCTGAAACAGTATCATGGGCAACACATTCTTCATATTATATGCAAATCGAGAACCGCCTGAGGTAGAAGCCTCTCCTAAAATGAACGAATATGCCTACTGCCTACCGATCATCCCCTCCGCAATGTCATCATCTTTATTAAGCTGGTGAGATACCACTTTCAGTTTCATATATCCATGCACTAGTACATCCATGTGTCCCTGATGTGGTTAATATTAAAGGTATACAACGATACATACAGCATAAACTTTTCATGCGTTGTTCATGGGGTGTTGTATATACTGGACAATGAGGCCTACATAATTTATCAACTTATTCTTAAAATACTAATGGTTGTTGTCACTATCACAGTGTGAAAGAAAATTCTAAGGTGGTGACTCGGATACAATGGGTGCCAAGCAGACATTAGCACTTTGACCTTTCTATTATCTACTGGATAATGCTTTGTAGTTTTGAGACTTTCCTTCGAGCATTATGTCCACTGATGTAAATTACTCATTATGCACGAGATTAAGCTGCGGAAGTTATGCTATATCTGGAGAGAGAGAGAGAGAGAGAGAGAGAGAGAGAGAGAGAGAGAGAGAGAGAGGAGGGGCAGTGTGACTGAGGGAGGAAGGATAAGGTGTACGTACCAACCCTTACGAGGTAATCACAGCTTCTGTACCAGTGATAGCTGTGAAGTGTATCGAAGCAAGGGGCGTAGATAATTATTTTAGTGGGTGTAGATCCCGATCCAGATGCAGGAGTAAATTAGGGGGCACTCAGTGTTGTGCACCTCTCCGACAAGGGCAACATCATTTCCGAACCATGCTTCATAATGGGTTAGCTTTTCTCATCATTGATTAGGGTTCCACAAAAATTGTTTTCCAGATCCCTAATCTGTAATATGATCCGGATCGGTCCCAAAAGTTTGTCGATTGTTTCGTGGGATATAAGCTATCTACCCATCAAATTTGGCCCAAATCTCTCTTTTAGTTTTTAAGTAATCCTGCTAACTGACAAATAAACTAACAAACAGCCATAGGAGGAGCGCTTGCGGGGTGGATCCGATTGGCTGCTTTGTTTTCACCGGCGTGTAGGCAATCATGTGGCTGCTTAGTTTTCATCGGCGTGTAGGCAGTCGTTTGGCGAAATATTTCACGCTTCATTGCGAAGCACAGGATGGGTTTAGGAAGCTAGAAATTATATTGCCAGGTGCGCCAGACGTTTCTCTTCAATTTGGTAAAAAAAAAAAAAAAAAAAAAAAAAAAAAATATTTTCGAAAATTGAAAAAAAATGGTGCCTGGGCCGGCCACAGGGTCCCGACGGTTTCTAGACCTACGGCCATGAAGGGGTTTCAACTCCCCCACCCAGCCCAGAGGGATAGGCTTCCAGGGTTTATGGATGTCTACAGTCGTGGTCAAAAATAATCACCTGTCCTCCGGTACCCCGTGCCTCAGACTGGTTCTTTTATGCGCGGCAAGTCACAGTGGAGTAAGAGGGGCTGAGAGGGAGGGGACAGAGAGGGAAGGGGAGGTGGGTGGAGGGACGAGTGATGGGGTGGAGTGAGGGAGGGTAGGCAGGGGAGAGAGAATGAAATGGGAAGTGGCGGTCACATTATTCGTCTATTTTCTTCAATTCAGGGCATGATATAAAGATGTTAATATTTACCCCCCCGTGCATACAGGCGACAGATAAGCTTTAAATAGGTGATGATATCAAGGGCTGGCTCATGAGAGAAATATACTGACGTGATAAATCAAATATTAGTGCAGAACCAAAAGTTTCCAGCACAACACACTATTGGCCTGTCCACCGATTCTTAACTAGCTGTTTTTTGTCGGAGGAAAATATCATTCCGAGGTAATGAGAGGTTATTGGTGATTGTTGGACGGCCATTCAAACCCATACCGGCATGGACTCCAAGCAATATCGTTACTATATCCACCATGTGCACAAACATCAATTTTTTTTAACATTTTATTCACAATTATTTTCAATAGCCTTTTCATGTAGAGGTGCCATAAAATAGTATACATGATGGTGGTTCTATAGTGGGAGTGTATACCGAGAGGATGAACATATCTACTTTTGACACAGCCATGTCAAAGGTTACATAATATATTTAGTTCCAAAATTAATTACATTTAAGGGTAGAGGAAGTTTCTTACAGAAATATTATAGAAGGCAAAGCCATCAAGATTCCATTCTGCGTCCGAAGTCAAAATACACGGATAAACACAAATATCTAACTCTTTACTAATGTTTAGTCTGTAACGTCAGTATGTTTCTCTCACGAGCCAGCCCTTGATATCGCCACCTATCTAAAGCTTGGTACCTGACGGCGGTAAACACGATGTCAGGCAGCATTATCTACCAAATATTAACTCCTTTATATCATGCCCCGAATGAAAGAAAATAGACAAATTATGTGACCGACACTTTGCATTTCATTCTCCCTCCCCTACCTACCCTCCTTCCCCTCCCTCACTCCACCCCGGCACCATCACTTGTGCCCCCATCCACCTCTCCTTCCCTTTCTGGCCACTCCCTCTCAGCTTCTCTTACTCAGCTGTGAATTGCCGCGCATAAAGGAGCCAGTCTGAGGCACGGGGTATCTGAGGATAGGTGATAATTTATGACAACGACTGTACCTTCTGAATTTTTCGGAATGATTGACGCAAAATTGTGACCTGTAGAGAGCAAACAAACAGACAGGCAGACTAACATACGGAACTGACCAACATGCTTGCCGAATCTTTCGATTCCGGCAAGCAACAAACGAAGGTGAAAACATTCTATGTCGGAGAGAACTATAAATTTTGCTGATGGTGACAGCAGTATCCACTTTCTAAAATCGTGTAACAGGGCAGATTAAAATGCAGAATTAACTAGAAAGCACTCAGAGACGCACACCTCCGTCAGTGCCATTCCCATTAAAAAGAATCCGGATCCGGATCCGTGGTGATAGGATCCGGATTCGTGGTGATGGGATCCGGATCCGTGGTGATGGGATCCGAATCCGCCCCCAAATCTAATCAATTCTTTCTTGGCCTATGGCCCACCCTTCCACAAATTTCATTGAAATTCATTGAGAACATTTGGAGATATTGTGCAGGATACTCCGGATCCGGATCCGTCCCAAAATTTAATCACCTTTTCCTTGGCCCACCCTTCCACAAAATTTCATTGAAATTCATTGAGAACTTTTGGAGATACTGTCTGGACAAACAGACAGACAGACAGAGAAACATAGGTGAATAGTACATAACCGAAATCGTAAAGGTATTCGTCTGGTATGAAGAATTACGGCAGCAAATCATAAACTATATTGACGTTGATGGAGGTAAGCGCTCTCTGCATGCTTTTTAGTTGTTGTTGTTGTTGTTGTTAGTGTTGCCCTAAGGTCATCTGGACGTGAACCTGGTGGATTGTAGATAACCCGCCATTTCAGCCAGGCTTTCTCCCAGATTTATTGTTAAGTTTGAATTTTTGTCTGTATTGTGAGCCTGCATGAGGGTGGGAGTGAGTTGTGGCTTGACGGGCTACACTATGGTGAGTGCATAATGGCTCGTTTGTGTTTTGCTTTTGGTACCTTTTATTACTGTCATTACATTCGATTTACTTCCTATTTCGCTACTGCTATCTCCAGATGTTTTCGGAGTTGGAGAGGCTTTCCAAGGAGTAGAGGTTGGATACAGTCTATACTAACTCCTTCACTAGTGCAAGTAATCATCAATTTGCAGTACGAATAAACGACAAATGTCACCCTCGAGCTGCAGGGGTAAAAAATTGTGTGCTACAACGAAATATGAAGGTAGTGTGCAGCTGCATATTCACTCCTCAAAGGCTACCACCCTTTCCTCCTTAATCAACAAAGAAAAAAGTTACTGATATATCGTCTCAGCACGAAGTGGCTAAAGTTACTCAGCATCAAAGAAATTGCCCACCAACTTTCCTCGTATTCTCTTATGCCAATAATATTTCATGCATCTGGCTCTGAATATACAGTACATTACTCATTTCGATCCCGAGACCAAGCAGTTCTTCCCCGAAAAGATGGCGTCACGCACATTTACATGCCACCATCTGGGTTCCAATATCCACTTTCTATATTGAACTGATGTCAGGACTTGTGTGATGGTGTTACGGTTTCATTTTCTTTTCTTTTTCTGTCATGTCGGTAGGGCTTGTGGAAAATATCTTGCGACAGAGTATACGTAACGGAGATCTACACACTTTTCGCTGCAAATGCCTTGAGTCGATCACTGCTCCTTTTAAACAACAGGCATGTTTTTATGACATATTGCCAAGTCTTAGGAAGATATGTTAAGACAGCATTAATGATAATCTGATCTACAAGCTGATCTCTGACGCAGCCTGACGTAGATCTTGCCTCCCCTCGAACTACAGGCAGATAATCAACCACCAAGCACCACGTCCCCCAAATATGTGCCATGACATACCATGGCATCACGTAACAATGCTTTAATGTTATGGAATATATATATATATATATATATATATATATATATATATATATATATATATATATATATATATATGGACACACACACACACACACACACACACACACACACACACACACACACACACAACGTATATCTATCTATCTACTTCCAGACGCCTTAATCCCGTAACAGGTGGCCACAAACAAATCGCCTGCATGCCGCCCTATCCCTAGCCATTCCATTGCCCTGCTCCCAGCTCACACACCCCTCTATCATATACCTCTCCACTCCGTCCCTCCATCTCGTCCTCGGCCTCCCCCTCCCTCTCCCCCCTCCACCTCACTCACATACACTCTCCTCGTCAGTTTCTTACTCTCCATCCTCTCCATATGGCCAAACCACCTCCTAACGACTCCTATTACATCCACATCCACACGACAACGCTCCTTCACTCCCTCATTTGTCAGTCTGTCCCTCCATGTGACTCCACATGTTCCTCTCAAATAACTCATTTCCATTGTCCTCACTCATGACTTCTGTCCCTCCAACGAAGTCCAAGCTTTACTTCCATACGTTAGAGTTGGTATCGCAATACTGTCATGTAGTAGCTTTTTCACTTCTATGTTCACTTCCCTGTTTTTTATCACCGCTTTCAAGGAACCACCAAGCATTCTTCTTTGTTGTACCCTTTCAAGCACTTCACCCTTTAAACTTCCCTCCATACTCATCACACTAGCCAAGTACTTAAAGGCACTCACATTTTCCATTTTCTCCTCATCCAGCCTCACTGTACATTCACTGACTTCACTTCTCTCGAAGACCATAGCTTAATACACTCTTCCAAACCCATCTACCAAGCCCAGCAGCTCCGCTTCGTCTTCACTTAACACAGTATCATCTGCAAACAACAGTGCAGGGAGTTTCCAAATACTGCCCTCTCTCACTAGGGCCACTCCAACATCCACTGCCCTATCTTGTATCTCCCTCATAACCCCATCCATATACTTTGAACAACCATGGAAACATGACACATCCGTATTTCGAACCAACCTTCGAAAAGAAAGATTCACTCAGTTCACCATCCACACACACTGCAACCTTAGCACCCTCATATATACTCTTAAAGGCATTCAACAGCTTCCCATCTACTCCACATATTCTCAATACTTTCCACAATCTTTGTCACTCCGCCCTGTCATATGCTTTCTGCATATCCATGAAAGTCGCATACAACTTCTTTCCCTTCTCTAGAAACTTTTCCACTGATGATCTAAGAATGAATATCTTATCTACACAGACTCCTCCTTTTCTAAAACCTCCCTGTTCTTGAGGACAACAGGAGGGACCCCATCAGGCCTTGTTAGTATTGAGGCCGATGATGACAGAAAATACATCAGCTGAAGAAATTTTAATGTCAGCCATGAGGAAGTCAGAGGAGGGAAGTGATGGAGAAACAGCACCGGAATCGTCTAAGATGGAATTTGAGGAGAAAGTCTGAGTGAAGAGATCTGCTTTATCAGTAGAAGAATTAGTTACAGAACCATCAGAGTAAAAAGAGGAGGGAAGGATGGTGAGGTAAACTTGTTAGAAAGGTTTTTTGGCAAGGTGCCAGAAGGAGCTGGAAGAATTCGAGTTGGAGAGTTGAGAGCATTTAGTACAGATGAAATTGCTTTTAGCAAAGCGAAAAGCATACTTAGCACGATTCCGGGCAGAAACATAAAAATGATGTTATTCAGGTGGGTTGGCTCTGGTACCTTTTATAGGCCTTCTACTTGTTATGGACAGCATTAAACCAAGCGTGATTATACCAGTGCTTTCATGCATTAGTTAAAGGATACAGGGGCGTACCTAGAGATTTGGGGGCCCGGGGGGCTAGGTTCTTTGCGAGGCCCCCCTCTGGAAGGGGGGCCCCGCAAAGAGCCTAGCCCCCTTAATTTTCAAAACTTATCTAATATCTCAACTGGGATTGTCGGGATGATAAATATATATATTTTTAAATATTAATAAAAAGGCTTATAAATTTTAAAGGCTTTGGGGGGCCCCCCTCAATTGGGGGCCTGGGGGGCAGTTTCAAACAGCCCCCCCCCCTCAGGTCGCCACTGAAAGGATATGGGAAAGGAATGTATGCCTCCATGCCAGAGAAAATAGCCTCTGTAATGCGCGAGGCACACACTCAGATGGCTCCCGGCCATGGAAGCAATAATCATTCCAGGGAAAATCAAATTTACTGCCTGAGGGCCTCCCAATCAGGAGCTCCAAAGTGTCACAACCAACTTTTCTCTGGAGGGTCCACAGGCCGTACCAGAGCGATAGGACAGGTTGAGGTAATAAGGTTGTGATCGGAGGAGCCCAACGGAGAGGAAAGATTAGTAGTGTAAGAAGAGGGATTTGTTGTAAGGAAGAGATTAGTTATGTTTGATCTCTCTCCACGGGGGTCAGGGATACGGGTAGGGTGCTGTACAAGCTGCTCTAGGTCAGTAAGGATGGAAAAGATATAGGCTTTTTCACCAGGTGGATCTATGAAAGAAGAGAACTAAAGGTGGTGATGAACATTGAAATCTCCTAAAATGAAGATTTCAGAAAAAGAAGCGGATTGGATGTGTTCCATCGTAGAAGTAAGACAGTCGAAGAATTTTTCATAGTTGGTAGAATTAGGGGATAAGTAAACAACGCAGATATATTTACTCAGAGAATGACAGGAAAGCCGAAGCCAGAGAGCAGAGTATTCAGACGAATCAAGTTCAGGACCACGAGAGGAAAATAAGTCATTGCGTATGTATACACAATGCCACCTTTGGCTTTGAAATGAGTAAAGAGAAGGTAGGAGGATACGAAAAAGGGTTTGCTATTAGTTGCCTCAGCCAGCTGAGTCTGTGTTAAAAAGTGAAGGTGAGGTTTAGAGTAGGAGAGGTGGTGCTCACCAGACAGAAATTCAAAGGAAAGGTCGCGAATGTTGTACAGTACAAATGAAGAGTCAGACAGTGTTTCCAGGCAGCTCGTTGAGTCGTCACCGGGAGAGGGGCGGAAGTTGGGGGCATTTAAGGTCCCCCCCCCCCGCTGGGGACTCCGAGGCTACGTTATTAGAGGACACTTTTTTTTTTTTTTTTTTTTTAATTTGAAAAGGAAGTGTAGTGTGTAGTGTGCATGTAGTTTGGTGCTGACAGTTTAAGAAACTTGTATTTGGAGAGCATGCTGGCCTACTCTGTGATGAAACGGGAGCTCCAGCTCTCCCTGTCATCAGCTTTCCTTCCATCTTGGGGGTACTGCCCTGTCCGACTGGTGCTACACTCTACTCCTCTGAGTAAACTGTTTAAGTTGATTCATCTATAAAATTATCAACGTTTGACCTATCCCTGTGACCTTTACAATTTGAAGGGCTGTCCCTCCACCGGTCCACCAAGGTTCATTGAAATCGAAAAAAAAATGTTAACACACACACACACACACACACACACACACACACACACACACACACACACACACACACACACACACACACACACACACACACACACACACACACCAGCTCCCGCTTGGAGAGAGCGGGTGTGCAAAAATTGCTTGTAGTATGAGTAAAGTATTGTATAGGTTGACGTGAAGTAAAATGAGTACACAAAATAACCATGATTCTGAAATTATGAGCTGATTTGTAGGGGAAAAAAAAATCTTTAGCAGAATTTTTCATAGCTGAGGGCATTGGAAAAAAATGTACTGACATTTTGGTGAAAGGTGGAGGGTGAGAGGGAACGAGGAATACTGCATATCGGGCAGGCACAAGCATGAAAACGCCGATCACACACATCAACACGAAAACTGACAATGCACAAACACAGGCAAAATATAAAGTGATAACATCCATACACAAAAACGCCCCGTCTTATCCACACACACACACACACACACACACACACACACACACACACACACACACACACACACACACACACACACACACACACACACACAACCACATATATACATACGCACATACGTAGTTACACGCAGATACATGTTTCCACACACAAATTAAGAATTTATGCTCTCTCTCTCTCTCTCTCTCTCTCTCTCACACACACACACACACACACACACACACACACACACACACACACACATAACCACATATACACATACGCACATACATAGTTACACTCAGATACATGTTTCCACACACAAAATGCGTATTTATGCTCACACACACACACACACACACACACACACACACACACACACACACACACACACACACACAGGCGGAGGCCAATCCATCTCGCAGGTCATATCTATCCAGAATTCCCAGAGGAGTTTCGTGGGAGACATAAAAGCAATGAAACCACTTACGCTGCTCTCTTGATTAAGTCAACCGGTATGCAGCCAACTGCACGTCTCTCTCTCACGTGTGGGGAGGCTCTCCACATACAGCTCTTCTCAATAGGGTGGAGTCAAAGGCTTTTCGTCTCATTAACTCTCCTCCTCTTACTGGCTCCTTTCAACTTCTGTCTCTTCACCGCACTGTTGGATCTTTATCTCATTTCTTTCGCTACTTCAGTGATCACTGCTCCTCTGAACTGTCTGCTTGAATCCCTTCACCTCTACAACGGTCGGTCATCCCTTTTATGTCCAACTTTCTAATGTAAGAGTAAACCTTTACTCCCAGTCCTTCATTTATGCAACAGGCCAACTCTGGAACTGTCTCCCTCTGTCTTTATTTTCAACTTCCTATGATCTCCAGTCTTTCAAACGCAGTGTGTCCAGGCATCTCGAAATGAACGGATCTTGAATTAGGCTCTCTTGTATTCTGTTTTTTTTCTTTGGAGGAACGGTTTGCGGGCTCCTGGCCTTTGGTTCCTTCTTCCTTGTATAAAAAAATAATATGTTAAGGATATTCTTATACATCATAACTCTTTTTCATTCCAGCTATACTGTATTGATGATTGGGGGTAAGAACAACCAACTCCAAATTACCCCCTTAAAGGCTGAACTATCGTTGTCCAGTACATTAAAAGGTAGATGACTAGCATAGTTCCCTTGATGGCATTACATGATCACTAAGTTGCAGTAACCTCCAGGAATGAAACCTTTGGACAACCATCAGACCGACTGGTAAATCAACATTTACTTTAATAGCAATGAAATAATAAGAAGAATACGAAGGCTAATGCCTATCAGTTACACGAAGGTTATGAAGCATTTGAACCCCAGCACTTCCCCTAGACTACAACACCCAAAAGCCTAATTTACTGTCCATGTCCCCATTTCAGTTCTAGGTACGAACAGGCAGGGGTAAAGAAAACCTTGTCCAAAGGCCTCATGGCTGGCCCGGGAACTGAATCCAGATCCCCATAGCTGTGGGCCTAGCATGTTTCCGATTATACCGCAGGAACTTCCACTAGCAACTGAAATTGAGGAGTCAGTCTCTTATTATAAAATCTTTTCGAGGAATTACAAAACAAACACATACCCTCCCCCACACACACAAAGTCGGAATAAACGAGGAAATGCTGGAGCAGGCCATCCTTGTGTATTCGATAAATCATTTGAATTTTTATGTAGCACGATGCAATATATGAAACACTGAACACAATCAATACTGGAACATTTACAGAGCTATGACTGTCAACACGAGAGTGTAATTGAAGAGCGCCATGACCATCGGGCTCGGTTATTAAATGTTAATAACTGATGTACTGGGTCGAGGCAGGTAGGACTATCATACCGGGGTTCACTGCACAGTACCAGCTTGGGTTATGGTTATGTTTATTTGTACTAGCCTCTATATGACTCATTTGTCATATATAACCGATGACGTACAATACCACGGACACTCCAAGGGCGGTATTTATGACATATCCTAGGCTGAAACTGTGTATAAGATTGCTGGTATGGTAAATACGGGATATCTACCTTTACACATCGACTACTAAGCACTCTGCAGTCAGGTTAGTGAATATTAATGTGGCAAAATACCAAACCTAAATTACCTTAAGTGAATATTAATTTGTTAAAAAAAATATATCTCTGAGTGAAATTGATGTGCAAAATAGGAAAAGTATAATGGTCTCTGCGTAATCATTAACAGAAGTAAAACGAAAAACAATATAATCTTTCATAACAGAAAACTGCTATGGAATATATTTTCTCCTCAAGCAATTCAAATCCTTTCAGTAAATGCCCCTGAAATGTTCGCAGTGTTCACTTGATGGTGTTGAGTAACTCCTGTCTGTCCGGCTAAGCAGACCTATTGACCACAGGCAAACAATCACCCCTGCATGGTCATCTCGTGCAATAAGCCGATGATCCCTTGCGGCAGACAGCGTCTGGCCACAGCGAGGCGCAGGGAATGATGTAAAAGTGTAGTTAAGAGATGGACGTCGCATTGCGCATCTCCACCCAGTTAACGGGGCACCATGGTAGGCTACATCATCCTGTTTTTATGGATATATGAATACCATCCAGTGCTGGGTTACAGGAAACCATTAGGCTTGTCCCTCACTACAGAGCCACTTGAAGTAAAAATTAAAAGAGGGTAATAAAAACCGACAGGAAGGAGTGAGAAATAGGAAGAGAGGAGGACACACACACACACACACACACACACACACACACACACACACACACACACACACACACACACACACACACACACACACACACACACACACACACACAGAATGATAAATGTGAAGAGCAAATGTAAACAGCAATACATCAAGTGAATGGATGATGGTCTTTCCCTCCTACCTCCGATACCATAATTTAAAGTTCATGTTTGCTGTAATGCAAATTGCTTCTTTCTTAAATAACTAGTTTTGTATTCAGCCGTCCCTCTTCCATTACAGTGTAAATTATCTATAATTCGTAGACAATGGTGATAACTAAAGTATTTCAATCTTATTACCAACAGATTTATCACACCACAAGGAAGCCTCTCGCCTCCCATGGGTTAAAGAAACTCAGTGAGATATAATATTCCTAAGTTATACCTCCGTATCACCATGTACTGAATTTTTTTTTGAAAGCGCAGACAATCACCATGTTTTTCTTTTCATGACAAGCGTGTATATATATATATATATATATATATATATATATATATATATATATATATATATATATATATATATATATATATATATATATATATATATATATATATATATATATATATATAGATAGATAGATAGATAGATAGATAGATAGATAGATTATGTGCATATATATCTATATCTAAATCAACCTATCTGTGTATCTGAATTTATCTATCTATCTATACATATATATATATATATATATATATATATATATATATATATATATATATATATATATATATATATGTGTGTGTGTGTGTGTGTGTGTGTGTGTGTGTGTGTGTGTGTGACGGTTTCGTTCCGTTTTGATCATTTCGTTTACAAAGGCCCCAGTATGCTTATCTGCGTCTACCTCGGCTCTACATGCTCCTCGATTTCTGGCAGCCTCCCTATTTAGTCCCCTATCCCTGAGGTCACACTCAATGACCTCGGTCCATATCATTTTCGGTGTGCCTCTCGCAACCCAACCCGCAACCCTACTCGCAGCCAGATCCCCAACGTTAACACCCACCTTCTGCACCAAACTGTCATCTCCAATCATCTCCACATGCCCAAACCATCTCAATCTACCTCCTAATCACAACACCAATACTTTCCAGTCACATCCTACATCTCAACTCTTCCATCGTAAGCCAAGCACTCCCAGGCCTCGCATTCAAGGACGCACTGCACAGCTAATCATTGCCATTTTTGTAAGTTTGAGCCTGCGAATATGGTCTTCCTTTACTGGCCAGGTCTCACTATCATGCAGCATTACACTCCTGACACATACCGCATACAAAGATCCCATAGCACGGAGGGAGGACTCTCTCACTGTTAGGAGAGGCAACAGCTCCCTAATCTTCTTCCAACCACCCTCATTCTAACTACAGAGCCAGCTCCAGCCCCACCTCCAGCACATAACTTGTCTGCCAAGTAACAATATTCTTCCACACACTCGAGAGACTTACCAGCAAGGTCAATCCTTTCATGCCTGATAATCTCCACATACTCTTCCTGCCACACCGCACACATGAAATCAGCATTTTCTCGCAGTCTACTTCTGATGCCACTATATCACTGATACACCCACTTGTCAAAAACGCTGCACAAAATGAAATTATTTGCCACGTCCTTATGGCAAACCGCATAATGAGCACCCTCCCTCTTCTTTGACAGTGCCGCCACCAACCATAGATACCATCACCTTCGTTACTAGCCGCGATAGTGAAGCTGGTATTGTTTGCAGCTTGTCTGTCTGTCTGTGTTTCTGTTAGCACGGTAACTTCTCACCGATCAAGATATCATCACAAATTCTTCCAGGGGTGTATCCAATCCTACATTGCCCCATGAGGAGCATACAAGCCTGGGGCTAGGCAAGTTGGTCCTGACATTTAAAATGAGAGTGACCAGCCTCACTCATCCCTGAGTGGCATTACGTGAGCAATAAACCCCAACCATCCCTTGGATATAAACCTTTACCGGCTAAATCCGATTGGAGCGCCGTAATTACCCACTAAACCACCAGGCGCCAAAATCTGGTTATATGGTTACCACCCAGCGTTGTAAATGGTTTCCTGGCATACAGGAAACCATTTGGCTTGTCACTCAGTGTAGAGTCACTCATAGGCAGAAGTAAGAGGAAAAAATGAAGGAAAGACAGAATAGGGAGTGTAAAGTCACACGTAGGGAGAAGGACGAGGAAAGACTGATGGAAAGAAAGACAGAAGAGGATAGAAGAAAAAAAGGATGGAGGAGAGGAAAGGGCAGACACCCGAGTGCAGCACTACATCGAGTGAGTGGATGGTGAGCGTCCCCACCTACCCAGGTGTGTAGTAGGGAAAAAAGTCGATACCGAGTTCGAAGTTAGTGAAAGTAAGTCAAGGTCTGTGTGTGTGTTACCATGATAACTTCACAACCCCTCAAGATATCATCACAACATTTTACAGGTGTGAAGTAGGGATGAAAATCTCCACGAGTTCGAAACTGGTGAAAGTAGGTCAAAGTCAAGGTCATGTTCTGAGCCGCGCTAGATATGTATCGGCTCATAGCCAGTGTGATTCCCCTCCTTGGGAGGGGGGGGGGGCTCTAGTTTTATCTGCATTTACTCTCAGGCCCTTGTGCTCCATACCATTGCTCCACTTCGTAAATCTTTCCTCCGCCTCCCTTTCATTCTCTGCATTCAACACCAATTCATTGGCATACATCTCCCAAGGGAGTCCATTTCTGAAATCACGTGAGAGGGCTTCAAGCACCATGATAAACAACAAGGGGCTCAAGACTGACCTCTGATGCAATCCAATTTCACGGAAAACTCATCATTCAAATCTCCATTCACTCTCACCTTGGAGCGAGCACCCACATATTCATAACCATTCTAATCAGCTATATATATATATATATATATATATATATATATATATATGATTGCACTGTCCAGTTGACTCTCATGCGGTGTGGTGCAGTGAGGATCTGTCCCTTCTCCCATTAGGCTAAGATACGAATAAACGTGTGTGTGTGGAAAAGTAAATTGGGAGTGTGTCGTCCTGTCTCGGCTACCCACTTTTCTTTTGGGGAAGCAGCCTAGGAATATATATATATATATATATATATATATATATATATATATATATATATATATATATATATCACCTGACAGTGGCCCATGCCCTCATTCAGCTCAGATGAATGCCAACTGTTATGAGATTGGAGGAACGGTTTTATTTTAAGTAGCCACTAGTTAGACTCAGTCATACTTCACAACTACGACTAATAGAATTTCATGTAACCATGCCTAATAGTATATTGGATAAGTGATCCAGTTCCGTCAGGCTAAAACTAACCGAGTATACTGTACATTGTAGTTTCCTGGTATTAATGATTTTTTTTTTTTACGTGTCCGACTCTGGGCAAAGGCTTGAGGGTCTATTTCTAGGGGACAGTGACCTATCCCGAGGCCCAGTAGTCCTCCTACACCTCCACATATCACTTCTTCGGCGCTAACACCCACCATGCATATTGAATACATGCTATGGCTGCCTCATACAGGACTGATGTATTAGTACTAGCGGGGGTATTTTTGAGATATTGGCGGGTCACCTGGTAGATCAGGAAAGTCTGCTTTTTAGGAAGTTCAAATCCTTAAACTGTTTCTTGCCCCAGCCAGGATTCGATCCTGGGTCCATTAGGACTGCAGGCGGCCTCTATACCGATTCAGCCCCCGCCTCCCCCACCGAGAAGACTGGCTAGTGCTGGTGGTGTAATGGAAAACAACTGGCCAGCGGTTCTCTCTCGGTACTGATTTTTGCTTGACTCTATGATGGTGGTAATTACGATCTGCTCCTAACACCATGATCTGAAGGTAAAGTTAATGAGTCTAAGTTTTGCTGAAATGTACTATACCAAACCACTTAAGTTCAGTTAAATGTAAATTATTACCTCCTTTATGTTGGGAACACTTTTAATATCATATTCCGGCTTACAGTATGCTAGATTTTTTTTTTCTCAACTAAGTGTGAGTTATATAAATCTGAGTGTTAATTCTGTCACCACTGGCCCTCTCCTGCTAGTTCAGCTCTTTAACATATTACAGTTAACACCATATGATTCCTTAATATTCAGCTAAGAGTACTTCATAGGAGTCTGAGAATGTAAAATTTTATTAAATGTATAATACTGACAAACTTTTCAGAATTTAATTTGATTCTTGATATAACTAGTCATGTGCAGAAATGTGGACAGCGTAAATAATCAAGTGAACCCGGGCGGGAACACATTAAAAATGTCATATACGTTTCGGAGGATTGAGGGAAATACAGACTAAATACCAAGTAGAATAAAGAACCATACTGATATGCATTGTGTAAGATGAGGTAGACAATTCCAAATAAAAGTACGCTAAATATAAGGTACAGAGGCCTCACACGTACCGAAAGAATTTATCGGAAGTAGGCTAATTCACTTGATGTAGTGCTACCTACCTCTTCCTTAGCCTTTATCATTCTTTTTCTGTGTCTGTCCTCCTTTCTTCCTATTTCTCCCATCTTTCCTGTCAATTCTTATTGCTTTTCTTTCCTTCACAGGTGGCTTTACATTTAGTGACAAGCCAAATGGTTTCCTGTAAGCCAAGAAACCATTTACAACGCTGGGTGGTAACCATATAACCAACCCATATGTGCTCCCTACGTGTCAACAAGTGGGTTGGTGGAGGGTTAGTGCCCCTCCCTGTAAAATAGGTAACTCAAAGTCAAGTGGCCACCCCTTACGAGATTATGGCGTCTGGCAATAGATAGATAGATAGATAGGCTAATTAATAATAAAAAACTGAAGTGATGACTGTCTTCGTTATTATAGAAGGAGGAATCACGGTGGTGTCTGGTCATATCAGTGACAGCTGTAAGTCTGACTGAATGGTAGCTGCATCGAGTGGTGGCCATTTTCTGGCTCATGCACATTTGTTTGAAATCCAGTTAGGAGGTTTGACGGAAACACAAACCGAAAGCAGAAGTATAAATAAAGAGAAACTTACAGCTTTGTGTGAGATTAAATAGGAACATTTTCAATAACATTATTCATTCACATTTCTTGTTTGAGTCAAGTTAACCCGCAGCGTCCCGTCGACGTTCTTTAACGTCCACACATTTTGTCACTGCCAATCCCGTCGACGTAAATAAACGCGAAAAAATTGCAAGGTCCTAATTTGCACAATTTTCAATTTTCGCGAGTCATTTTTGGTACGTATACACGTGACACCTTCCTCTACAAGATGCCAGGCAGGGACAATGCCTTACCCAGCATGACCTCCTTCCCCCCCCTTGCATGCCATTGTCTCAGCAATTCACCTGTTATCAGTGACCTGGCCAGTATAGCCATGTCATGCCACGGTACGAAATTCAGGGCCAGAGTGATTCCCCAATCAATGACAATGTGGAGGCCAAACTTTACAGAGCATTAGAGGAAGAAACAGATACAAATGATGATCAGGTAATGTGGCAAAAAAAGGTCAGGTATTAGTGAGTGAAACAATGCTTATAATGCCTTTAATACTGCTTGAAAACCAATATACTCTCGTACTATATATAAATTCGAACCAAGTGAATAAATGAATTCCGTTTATGAGTGGTGTGAAATAGTTATCCTCCCATAGAACTCGTTTTCTTTGGTGCCACCCTGATGGAAAACCCAGTAAGGTAAGGAGGTACTCCTACCTGTATCGAGTATTTGAAACCTCAGGTGAGCGATTTCTCTATGAATTTTCGATGTTTCTCAGCAAAAGCGAAGGTTTGAGCCAAAAAAAAAAAATTCCAAAAATGGTCGGGATTGGGGGGAGTCAGTGGTGGAAAAGTGGTCGGGATTGGGCGGGTTGAAGGCACAAACCATATTATGCTGTGATTCTGAAAGAACTTTATTATTCATGAGAAATTTTGGCTTAAGTCCGGTCAAGTGAAGGGTTGTTAAATATTGATGATTTTAGATCTAAGTGTACCATCACGTACGACCAAGATGCTGCCGTAACCACACACATATTGTACGTACTCGAGCTCTAATATGTCCAGTCCTACAATGTTTTTACCTTGTTGATATGCAGTCTGTTCACACTTAGAACTGAAGTAGGTACAGTATTTGAATTTATAAATAGACAATGGATGAGATGTTTGTTGGATGCTTCCCTTGTCAGTGCACGTTTCCCTACCTGCTAAAGGGCCCAAGTACTTGTTTCTTCTTCTAAAATTCACTATTTTATTATCTAATTTTTCCTGTCCTCCTCTTTCCTTCCAACCTGGTGGAAAGTTTCACAACATACTAACCGCTTTCCTTATAAGAGATGCGTACGCAACTATATTACAAAACAGTAATCACTGACATAATGTACCCATCACTGCATCAGTCACGTAAGGTTGACGCTGAACAGCGCTGGGCCACTGCTCTCCTACATCTTTTCCTGGATCTATCATCCTTAATAATCACCAGTTCGGCTGTGTAGGACATCCCTCATCCCCTCAATCCCGATTATTCTATCGTCTCTCTCCCCTTTATTCGTATATCATTATTGCTTGCTTCCATTTTGCCTGTTAATCTCAGCACATTCAGGACATCATATATATATATATATATATATATATATATATATATATATATATATATATATATATATATACACACACACACAGTATATTACTGTTGCTACCACAAGACAATTTTACTCAGTTAAAGTGAGACTTATTTTAGTGATGGTGTTCATGAAAGCAATATCTTATGCCCTCAGTTCGAAAAGTCTATCATAAAGTGGATAAAATCGCCTGAAGGCAGCATTACTAATATGTCAAATACATCATCAGTATGATGAGATTTACTGCAGCTCACAATTCACCTCTCACGGAATGAAAGAATTGGTTTTGATAATGAAATTATTACTCTAACTTTAGGTAATAGTTTCTGCAAACTGCCCAATGTGAAAAAAAAAAGTTTGATTATTTAAACTAAACTATACTGTATTCTTTACTGTACAGAGTAATATATCCAGTGTATTTAGTCGGTGAAGAGTGACCCCTGCAAAAACTTATACACACATACCCAAGTGCCTTTTAACCCCCCCCCATCCCGACGTTTTCTGGGCAGTGGTACGCCCCAGTCCCGACATTTTTGGACTTTTTTTTTTGTGGCTCAAACATCCGCTTTTGGTGAGAAACATCGAAAATTCATAGAGAAATCGCTCACCTGAGGTTTAAAATACTCGATCCAGGTAGTAGTACCTCCTTACCTTACAGGGTTTTCTATCAGGCTAGCTGCAAAGAAAACGAGTTCTATGGGAGGATATTCCACACCACTCATAAACGGTATTTATTTATTTATTTGGTACGAATTTATATGTCGTACGAGAGTATATTGGTTTTCAAACGGTAATATAGGCATTATTAGCATTGTTTCACTCACTAACTCATCACCATTCCTGACCTTTTTTTGCCACATTACCTGATCATCATTTCTGACTGTTTCTTCCTCTAATGTTTGTCCTCCACATTGTTATCGATTGGGGAATCACTCTGGCCCTGAATTTCGTACCGTGGCATGACATGGCTTTACTGGCCAGGTCACTGATAACAGGTGAATTGCTGAGAAAAGGGCATGCAGGGGGGGGGAGGAGGTCATGCTGGGTAAGGCATTGTCCCTGCCTGGCATCTTGTAGAGGAAAGTGTCCTGTGTATACGTGCCAAAAATCACTTGCGAAAATTGAAAATTGTGCAAATTAAATTGAAAATTGTGGAAATTAGGGACCTTGCAATGTTGCCGCTTTAATTTACGTCTCCGGGATATGAGTGCACATCATGTGAGGACGTGAATTCACGTCTCCGGGATGGGGCTGGTTAATACCTTACTTAACCTGCCACGTGCCTGTTATTTTTAGCCCTATGTGTCGCCTCCGTGCCGGGGAATTTTTTCCTTTTTTTTTTTTTTTTTTTGCTAAAATAACAGATTTTGATGTAAAAACAACGAATTTCGCTATTTAAATACTCACTGAAGATCGGAAATGGTTTTTTTTGAGACCTGCATACTCGTATACAGGTATTCCCGCTCTCTCCCTCTCACCACGTAGCCTAGGTGAGAGAAAGCCATTTTCAGTGTAAGACAGACTCAGGTATTTATGCTGGGAAGGTATAACAGTGTTCAGTACACTTTTCTGATTACTTATTACTTCAACAACTGTCACAATTTGCGTGTCTCACTCACTGTGAATGCATTGTTTTACACTTACCTGAAGATAGGTACAACCTGACTTCACTATGTACAGTCCTGGCACTTACAAGAAGGTATTTACAACTTGACTTCACTATGTACAGTTCTTACACTTATAAGAAAATATTTACAACTTGTTTTCACTATGTATAGTCTTTACACTTATGTGAAAATATTTACATGAAAATATTTACATGCCATCACTATGTACAGCACTTGGTGAGGCACCCAGGCAGAGTGAGGCAGAGAGAGCATGAAGGGGGGAGCGAGTGGGTGTATGGCCTTGACTGCCTGGGGCAAGATAGAGGAACAGTTACCTTACATGCCTGCCAATTTTTACCCGCGAATCTTGAAAAAGGAGGTCACAGGGAATTTTTAAAATTTAATCCGTTTTTAAAAGGCACTGGCACTGTCCACAGATTTTCGTCACACCATTTTAAAACGACACTGGCACGCAGCGGGTTAAAATCAAACGATCAGTACTCAGTGACTGTACTTAAATGAAATCACTGGTAAAGACAAAACTCATATTCCTTTCCGGTGGGAATATGTGCCAGTTGATTGAACTTTTAAAAGCTGAAGAGGGAGAGATTCAATTTTGTACCTTTTACGTTCTCGACTGATAAGTCTGCAAGCGAAGGGTGGTGAGATAGATACCACCTCTGGAGTCACAGGCGTACCACTTTCAGGTAGTAATGGCTTACTTAAGAATGATGCGTTGGTGATACTGGTGGCTGGATATATTGGCCAGTGGTCAGCGGCGGTAGACGAGGCAGGAGCCCGGCAGCTGCTTCAGATAGGCAGCCTAGTGATGTATCAAACCAGCCCCAGCGGCCAGAAATTGATTCCCTGCACACATGCTCTTGATGAAAGCCGCTTCCTTTCATCACTGACGCCTCGCAAATCTTCTGTGGAGGCAGCAGCAGCTGAAAAGAGGCTTCAGGCTAGAACCCGAGCGGCACCAATCAGTATCAGTCCCTCACACACTGTCTAAAAAAGAAATATTATAAAATAAATAGAGACATAAATGAATAACTAAATAATAATAATAATAATAATAATGGTAATAATAAGCATCATCATCACCATCATCATCAAACAATAATAATAATAATAATAATAATGATAATAATAATAATAATAATAATAATAATAAAATGTAGAAGAAGAAGAAAAAAGAAGAAATAATAATAATGATAATCATCATCATCATCATCATCGTCATCATCATCTGGACCCCATTTCCCACCCAAGGGCAGGGTGAGGAGTAGCAATGTCCAGACAGCCCAAATTTGCCCAATCCAATGGGCCATGCTTCCATTCACTCATCATTCAAGCCCCCAGAATCCTAGCTCTGTCGGATATGCCCAAAAAAATTCACCAAGTTCTGTAGCTTCACATAAACCTATCCGATTGAGTCAATCGAGACACTGCCAAGTCAAAAATGGGTGCCAGATTTCCTGATCATGCACTTCTCCTCACAACATTCATCCAGCCAGCTCGATCTCTTGTCAGTTCCCTAGCCTCACCGACTTACAAGCCTCTCTTTTCCTCACATACTCATCCCCCATATCTCTCCACCTTCTCCTTGGCCTACCTCGCCTCCTCCCTCCTTCAAATTCGCTCAGGTGTACCTTTTTCACCACTCTACCTGTATTGTTATTCATTCTTTCCACATGACCATACCATCTCAGTACACTCTCTTCGATTCTGGTGTCCACCGACTTCCTCACGCCACACCTTTTATGAATCACATTTTTTCGTATCCTATCCACCCTCTGTACTCCACATACATTCCTCAGCAGTCCCATCTCCACTGCTTTCACTCTTGGCTTTTCATTTTCATGCCACACCATAGTCTCACATCCATATGTTAAAGTTGGCACTAACAGTTCCTCATGTAAGCCTCGTGCAGCTGCAACATTCAAGCCTCTTTTTCTTATCAAGGCTTTCATTTCACCAGCTACTTTTCTTCCTTGTGTCACTCTACTTTCAACTTCTGCACATTTTCCTCTCTTTTCTATTACTGACTCATTGTACCCAGGTTTTTGAACTCTCTCACCAATTCCAGTCTCTCTCCATTCAATGTAACATCACACTGGGAGTCACATTCTCTCTCAATACCCATCACTTTACTCTTTTCTACATACATTCTCATGGAACGATGCTCACCGACATCAGCAAAACTCTGCACAAGCCTACCAAGTTCTTGTCCGGTACTTGCAAGCGGTACTGCATCATCAGCATACAGCAAATTTGAGATATTCCATCCATCACCATTCATTACCAACGCCATCCCTCTCTCCGTTACTCGTGTTTTTACTTCTCTCATCACCCCATCCATATTTATATATATATTTTGAACAACCATGGGGATATCACACAACCTTATCACACGCCCACACCGATCGTGAACCATTCACTTAGATGCCCATTAACCCTTACACATGCTTCACTACCATCATAAAAACTCTTGACAGCATCTAGCAGGTTACCATCTACACCGTACATTCGCAAAACTTTCCACAATCCCTCTCTATCTACTTTGTCGTAAGCTTTTTCCAGACCCATGAATGCCATAAACACCTTATGGTCCTTCTTGCAAGCCTTCTCTACTATCTGTCTACTGCAAATATTTAATCCACACATCTTCTGCCACTCCTAAGGCCACCCTGTTTATCACTCGTTAGGACTTCTGATATCTCTCTTACTTTTTTTTATAATAATTCTTCCATATACCTTCCTTACCACACTCAATAAACTTATGCCAGTATAATTCTTGTACTCACTTCTCTCACCTTTATTTGTTTACAGGAGTACAATCACAGCCTTTTTCCACTCTGCAGACACAGTTTCACTCATCCATGCCTTCTTACAAATCTCCAACAAGCACTTCATTCCACTGTCTCCACTACACTTAGGGCTTTGTGCATACACCTCATCAACCCCAGCTGCTTTCCCATTTTTCAGCCCCTTCACAGCACTCTTCACCTGTGTGAGTGTCACGTCTCCTGGCATTGCATTCCTTCTCTGCACACCCCCAAAACCAATTATGGTTACAGCCGCTCTGCTCTCTCTCTATTCCCATTCATCAGGCATTCAAAATATTCTTTCCATCTGGTCCTTACTTCATCTCCATGGGTTAACAGTCAACCACCTGCATCATCACACCATCACATTTCTTTCCACTTTCACTTCTACATTTCCGCACCAAAAAGAACGTCCTATTTTCAGAGTAGTTCACATTCATTTTTTTCCTAGATCATCATTTACCTCCTTCTTTTTCCTCTTCACTAGTCTCTTTACGTGCTTCTTGCTGTGAGTATATTCAGTTCTTATTTCAAGTGAACCACTATCCTGTAAATACTTTAGCCACTTCTTCCACTTTTCCTCCACCGCTCTCGTAACCTCTTCGTCCCACCATGCAGTACCTTTCTTCTTTGTTGTTACTCTTGCCTAACCACACACCGCTTTAGCATTCCTAACTAAGCAATTCCCTATATGTATTCCACATGCTGTCCAGATCCATTTCCTTCCAGTTCACCGATTCTAACTCCTCTACTTTGGTCCCGTAATCATCTGCCATTTCTTTGATCCTCAGCTTCTCAAGTTTCAGTCTTTCTCCCTGACTGCTCCTCTCTCTCGTGATCCACCTCACTCCTCTCAGCTTGATCTTGCTTACCACAATCATATGATCTGACAGATCTCCACAACGTCCTCTCACGGCCCTTGTATCAGCAACCCTTCCCATCATTGACCTCTCTACCTGCACGTAATCAACCAGGCTTCTTTCAACACGATCCCCGTTTCCTCTATACCATGTATATTTATGTGCAGGTTTTTGTTTGAAATACGAATTACAAATGCACAACCTCCTCTCCTGACACATATCTTTTAGTCGATTCCCATTATCATTTTCTCAAGGTACACCATAACAGCCCATTATGTCATCCTCAGGACCAGTGCCCACTCATCCATTCATATCCCCCATTACGATCACTTTATAGCTTCTGGGCATTTCTCCCACTACTTCACCCAGCTCATCCCAAAACCTGTCATTCTCTCTCTCACTCCTGTCCTGACACGGTGCATATGCTACTGTCACTGCCACTTTCACTTACTCAAACTTGAACTTGACATACATACACCTCGAGCAGACACATTTGTAGTCTCTCACTTCATTCTGCCACACCACATTCATCAAGATAGCAGCTCCTTCCTTGCATCTTCCTTCCCCATTCATTCCCGATCTTACACATTTCACACCCTCCCACTCCCCACTTCGCACCCTTTCATCTTCGTTTCACACAATGCCATCATCACAGCATATCGCGTGCTCTTGAACACATTCACCACTTCCACCCTCTTGCTTTCCTCATTCTCACCTCTCACATTCCGCATGGCCATGCGAATCTGCCCATTTGGTTGGGGCCCTGGGCAGGTATTGGGCCCTTCGTGGCTCTCTGAAACGACTCCCATGATTAAGTGATTTTGAATAGGGGAATCTGGG
>NC_136998.1:25653954-25771390 GCF_032717465.1 Coenobita brevimanus | reverse complement strand
GACAAAGTTATATCGGTAGAGTTAAATCATCACTGAAAAAGTTAATTGATTAAAACAAACTTTATACTGTACAGTACCCATCGAGCGAAATTGAGTTAATAAAAAAGGTACACAAGTAACAGCACATACCACACATCAAAAATACAATTCTACATCATTCAAAAGCTAATAAAAAAAGATAATATATTCATTCTTTAATTATATGGTGGGGAGAATTCGTTACAAAGCAAGAACAGCAAGCAAAAGACAGGTCAAGACAAAAGCTATACCAACTTTAAGCTACCCACTGAGCTTATCGTTTCATACATTTATCAAGCAGAAAAGCTATTGCACAAACTATTCACACTCTAACTGTTTTTTTATGCAAGGAAGAAGGAACCAAAGGAGAGAATCCGCAAGATTGCTCTCTCCAAGAAAAAATAATAAGACAAACTGAAAGCCAAATTTAAAGCGTTTTCAAAAACCTAAACAAGCAACACATACCACACAATAGCAAGACAAGGCTTCTCAAATCAAAGGTATTTATTTTCTAGCAAAAAAAAAAAAAAATCCTAAAATGACTACAAAAACGATCACCGCTTAAGGTCAGAAGAGAGCCAATCCAAGGCCACTCTGTATACAATGCTATTCATCATAGAGGGGAGAATCCAGTAGCAAAGCGATCGAAAGAAGATAGATCACACAAAGCCAATACAGAGCTAACCAATCATAAACTAATCAATGAAAAGACAATACAACCACATCATACATCACAGGAGAGTAAGCGAAAAAGTTGCCGCGGAGGAAATAGCACACACCATACAATGCAAGATAAAGGTATAATAGTCCAAAGTGTTCATGAGATAATCTATTCATTCACATAATTATAAAATAGTTAAGCGAATAAAAACAATTAAAAGATGAAACACACACACACACACACACACACACACACACACACACACACACACACACACACAATACGAAGCTAGCCCAGTCCAAAGCTAATCATAAAAAGCTAATAATGCATCCATCCAATGATCATAAAAAAAGAAAACATACAACCTAAATAACTGAATTTTAATATAGTCCTCCCTTCATCTATCACAGGAATGAGTTTGTGGATAAATTACTGAAGAAGCAACAAATGGAAAAAACAAGACAAAGGCTTCAACAGATTACATTTAATAAAAAAGTAATATATTCGCTCATATTTAATACAAGAAAAAGTTAGTTAAAATGGCTCATGGGAAATTCACTCATTTAACACGAGGAAAAGTTAGTGAAAATGGCACATGAAAAACAGCTCACACAAAATGCTGAAGCTAAGTAGAATAACACACCGAAGATGTTCCACTTTAGCCCCAATTAAAATAGGATAAAACGTGTAGAGCTAATACTAAAAGATTCTCTACTCTGTCCTTCACCTTTTCTGACCTTCCTAGGCAATTTCCACTTTTACTAAACACACACACACACACACACACACACACACACACACACACAACGTCATTATTACGTCGCATCCTTCACCATTCTTCTTAGACTATTTTAGATCGCTGCAAGCATTTTTTCAGGAATATTAAACCATCATCATCATCATCATCGACCACTCCCACAATTTCATCTCTTTAGTTTACAATCCTCGTGAGTATAAATGACCTTCACAAATAATCTCTTAACCACTTCACTCCAGTGATTTGTTACTGCTTCCGTCAAACGATTTTTGTAAATCCGTGAACAGATTTTTCGACCTGGAAGAGAAGACTACAGCTTTCAGTAACCTTTCCGCTGCTAAACGTCTGTTAAAAGTTAAATAAAACCGGTCGGTGGTTAGTGCTGTAAATTGACAGCCAAAAATCGATTAATATCGCTATCGGTGGCTGGTAGGGAAAATTCCTTTTCCGATAATCGGATTCAAGAAGCAGTGGCAGACTTGTATGAACTTGCGGGTGTCTCTCACACACACACACACACAACCACACCCACACACACACACTGGTGGTGTTCCATTGATGATATGATTTAACCTTAATGTCTACATTCGATGGTAATAAGAGCTGGTGGAAGAAAAGGGTTTCTTTTCACTTATTTTCTATTAATGTTAAGTAAAATGATTGCGATTAAATAATAAACGGTTATAATTATCGTTGCCTTTCTTAGAGTTTATGGAAATTAAGCTAAATTAGTCGTTACTTGCAACTCTAATTCTATTTAACTTAAAAAAAACAATATCTGTATAAATATATAAAATTACATAGAATAACAATTCCTTTAGTTTTTATATTTGGAATTTTTATTACAAAGAAGCTACAAAATGAGAACTAGGCAAAGTAATAGGAAGTATAAAGCACTTACTATAACTTTTGTTCCCCTTAAAAGAACGGAACACTAATTCATAAGACACACAGCAAACATATAACAGCTTCTAAATCCAAGCCAGATCATGGTGAATTAAAGAGATATGATGCATACTACATATACAAGCTTCTGGTCATTACTAAATAAAAATACATTTTTTCGAGTACTTCAAAGTTCCGTACCGCATGTAAAATCTCGGTCGGCTTGGCCATTAGCCATAGAAATAAACAACATTTGTATTTAAACGTGCTATGGCTCACAAAGGTATCGGTGCACAATATGCGTGAAACATTTTGGACCACAGAAAGAAGGTAATTGAAGTATTAGTGTCCGACCTACCACACGCTGGTAGGCCTAATGCCGGAAGTGTCATATGTCAACTAACACTACTCTCATGCAAACATTTAGCAAATGGCATGTTTATATAAACACTGTTCATACAGAATATGACGTTGGTAATGTAAGCAGTTGTTTGAATGTTTTCCGTAACCACTGGACCTCTGAGTACCGATACTTTTGACTCAAAGTAATGCAATATTTTGATCATTAGCCAACCGAGAGTTAGTGCATAGTGGAAAAATACACCTACTGTCATTGCTGAGAGATTGGATTTAACAAACTAGTAGTCCAAACTGATCCACATATATATCCAGATTAAAACCGCTCTCGATGAAATGAAAAAATGTCTAGGTTCAGTGTATGCCAGCCAAATATGTAGCTATTGTAGTAGACTCACTTTATACACACAGACACAGACACACACACACACACACACACACACACACACACACACACACACACACACACACACACACACACACACACACACACACACAATACGAAGCTCGCCCAGGCCGAAGCTAGTCAAAAAAAGCTAAAACTGCATATATCCATCGATCATAACAGAAAACATACAACCTAAATAACTGAATTTAATATAGTCCTCTCCCTTCATCCTATCATACAGGAATGAGTTTGTGGATAAAATTACTGAAGAAGCAACATATGGAAAAACAAGACAAAGGCTTCAACAGATTACATTTAATAAAAAAGTAATATATTCGCTCATTTAACTAAGAAAAAGCAGTGAAAATGGCTCATGCGGGAAATTCACTCATTTAAGACGAGGAAAAGTTAGTGAAAATGGCACATGAAAAACAGCTCACACAAAATGTCAGAAGCTAAGCAGAATAACACACCGAAGATGTTCCACTTTAGTCCCAATTTAAATACGATAAAACGTGTAGAGCTAATACTAAAAGATTCCCTACTCCGTCCTTCATCTTTTCTAACCCTTCCTAGGCAATTTGCATCTTTACTAAACACACACACACACACACACACACACACACGCACACACACACACACACACACACACACACAGTACCCAATTGCAAACCCTGTATGTATAGCACAGTAATGAATGTGCCTTTGCAAGATCTATATGTAACTTTCTCCATCAAGTATTGTTTCACTGTTAATGCTGAGTTTCTGCAAAGTTGCCAAATGTCGTTCATCCCATGTCCCAGAGTCACTGGTCCTCTCATTGCCACACCCTACTGTCTTCCTCCTGATTATATGCAGCAAATAATCTCTCTTATTTAGAGTCCAGCGAGAAAACTGACCCACATGACTAGATAGAGAATAGGCTACAGTAACAAACAGGTGTGGTCATTCCGCGCTTATTTCACCAGCGAGTGTACACTGTGTATGTACATAAACCCACAAGGTCATCACACACACCACCAGTACACGTACACAGTATACCTCACTCCCCAACTTGCTGCTTTCGGCCTTCAGTTCTCTGTTCTCTCTCTTTCGAGCGCCGTATCATCACTATTACTGGGAACCTCTCATCATTTTAAGTCATATTCTAGATGCCACTGGAAGATTAGCACCATCTTCTCCTCAGCGATCTAGTTTGCTATAACACCTTACCATTCTCGTGTATGCTGTCTGTATAGTTATTATCTCGACGGGGTATGCATGAGTAACGCAGATGATACTGAAGTGTTATATCTCAGCATAAATCGCTAGGCAAGAGGCGTTACAAAATCTACTGTGTCACTTAGCATAATTACATCCTTTATCCAGTCCATATATGTTGCCTTTTTACAGCCATTGTGCCATAAAAGAATCACTTGTAAATATCTGTAAACATCCTTGACCCATCTCACCAGCTCTCTGTAAACATAACCTAATCAAGCCACTAAAGTGTAAATAAAATAATTTCTGACCTGTCTCACCAGTTCTCTGTAAACAAGTAATCAAGACACAAAAAATTATTTTATCTTTTTACTCAATAATCAAAATCACCTTCTGCGAGCTCCGCAAATCCGACCTTCTAAGATTCAGTGCTTCTCCATATTGCTTTCATGACAGTGATACACAAAGGTAGGCAGTAGATGACCAAGTTTATGATCTGTAAACGTGTGTGTGTGTGCGTGTGCGTGTGTGTGTGTGTGTGTGTGTGTGTGTGTTTTACATTTGTTCTAGCTCTGCCCAAGTTCTATAATGACGGTGACGAACCACACTTCAGCACAAAATCTTATTTTAAATTTGTCCCATATTATTATGAAAAGACGTCTCTTAAATCAGGTAATAGTGGTGGCCAGGCACTTTAGTTACCGGTACTGTAGCTGTAGAGTGAATGTAGCTGCAGAGAATAAGAAGAAATTAGAAAACAGAGAGAGAGAGAGAGAGAGAGAAAGAGAGAGAGAGAGAGAGGAGACGTCTCACATTTTTTTTTTAGTACATTCTCGCCTTGGTGAAAGCATCATTGTCCAGGTCAGGTAAAGCATCTTGGAAATGAACATGTTTGTTTATTTCCGTAGGTGAAAACTCACTTCCAGGAATGAAAGGGTGGTCAAACACTCACCTTGGTCGTTCCTTCCTCTCGTCATTTAGTTGTTGGGTTACGGCATGAGGTGGATGCGTTTTACCTCATGATTAAACATCTTGAGTCTGCGGTGATTTGGACGGGGAGTGGGGAGGTGTGGCCTGCGTAGCTATGGACAGGAGGTTGTGGCCCCACCCTCTAGAGTGGGAGGGGGGGAGTAGGCTGGGTTGGGAGGGGACTGCTTGTTGGCAGTGGGAGGTGGAAGAGGGAGGGGGGATGGGGAATGGGAGGAGGGAGAGGAGGGGGACGACAAACATTCTCACTTCGTTTTTTATTTGTCCTTTATATGAAAAGACTTATCTTAAATCAGGTAATAATAGTGGTAATGGTGTGGAGAATAAGGAGAACAGATACAAAGCAGAATCAAGAGAGAGAGAGGGAGAGTTACTCGCCCATGAAAGTTGGTCAAGGCCGTTTCACTCGAGCTTTCCTTCAGTCATTTACCCACCATCCACCACAGAAGGTGGACGTGTGAGATGAGCTCTCTTGATTAAAACATGTTCAACCCTAATATAAGGGGGGGGGGATAATTATTACAAAGTGTCCAGGATTAGGCATGCGTAGACCTGGGCAGGGGTTTGAAGGGGTGCTGCTTCAGCGGCATGCCCAGTAGTACGGGTGGGGAGGGGGGAGGAAGGGGGCATCTGCGTACTACTGGGCATGCCTCCTTCAGGCAACTCCACTTCAAACCCCTGCCCAGGTCTACGCGTGCGTAATTCTGGGCACTTTTGTACTTCTGATGGCTTCTAGAACAATTCTCACTGCCCATAAGTGAGGTCCTTGCGGGCGACATTATTCAAATTTTCGCTGAGTGATGAGCAGGAGGTGTTTCTGCTCACATTATTGCTATTATTAGTAGGCGCGGCTGGCCCTCGCCTGTCTTTCATAATTTGAAGCCAGTCAGGATTGAAGCGCCGTGAGAGAAGGTTCGTGTACAGCGAGTCCTGGAAATCTCCACTCAGCGTGAATCGGTGCAGAGGACTTAGTGTTGTAGCATCTGTCCTACGTGTCAATCGCCTGTGTAGTCATTCTGCTTAGTTCCACACTCTGATCACTCTTTCCTTTCGTTTTTCCTAGGCTTAAGAGTTTAGCTTTTTGAGTGAAGCGAGTGAGTGTGTTCTTATTTTTGAATTCATTTGAGACTCATGTAATGCAAAATTTATTTCATTGTAATTAATAAATTTGTTAGTTCTTTTCCTTTGAGCTTGATGCACAAATCTCGTGTTTTATTTCCTCCACATTAAGTTTATTCCTAGTTGCAGCTCCTAGTTTGTACTAAATGTTTTTGCATTATTTTTTGTAACTGGTACTTTGTGCCAGTCCTTTTGTATTAAGCTTAAAGGTTATGCAACTAGGAGTTAATGCACCGTAACTCCACTTATTACTATTAATATTAGTTATTGATTGTTGGGGTGAAGTCACTTTCTCGAAATACTAACAGTACTACATGTCAGCACCCGTGAGTAATTAGTCTCTGCTGTGTACTGTTGAGAAAGTTTATAAACCTCACCTCAAGATATATTGCCATCGGCGCATCTGGCATAAAGTATCACTTACTGTTTGACTTCACAAGTCTGTTCGTTGTCTCCCACTGACAAGCAACACCTAAATTATTTTTTAATATTGAAACTTCTCAAAAACCCCGTGACATTTTCACACACTAAACTATTAGCTAGCACGGGATCCACGCATCCCCTCCCTCTCCTAAAGCCACATTACTCATCACCAATCACTCCCTCTGTACTCCCTCTAAATTTTTTAATTCAACACTCTACCATACTGCCTTACCCACAACATTTCAACATACTTATATACTTGTATACAGGGTGTTATATATTTCACTGGGTTCCCTCCCCCTGTATAAATGTCAATCTAGAGCACTACACAGTCTCTTCCACTTTCTGCAGGGAGCCACTCCACTCACTGTTCATTACTCCATCCATCTTCCCATTCTCTGCCATTCCCATTTATCACCACCAAAAACACTCACTCATTCTCTTCAAACTTATTCATGCACACTTCCACACTTGCCCAGAACTCTTCTTTCACTCGTTTTGCACGATGATACACACACAGACACAGATACACACACACACACACACACACACACACACACGATACACGCAATCGCTCACGAGATACTCCCACATTCAGTCTTACACATACAATCCATGAGTTGTCCGACTGATCCATACTCTATTTCCTTCGGTCTCTTGCACACAAATGGATATACTTCACTCTTTTTAGTCCTCACATTCTCACCTAATCCAGTTATATTCCGACCACACAACCTCATTAATTTAGTCTCAGTTAACTATTATTTATCCACTTTTACAATTTCAAGCACCTGGAGAATCTTCTCTTATCTCATCATTTGCACCCTTGCATTTCATGCTGCAATTTGTACCATATCCTTTGTCCGGTCATTGGTTCCTGTCATCTGTTGTTCCATCTTGATCCGAGGCTTCTTGTAATTTTTAGAAAATAATTGTCTGAGAGAACGAAGAAAATAAAACACTGTTACACGATAACTACCTGATGGTGGAGCATAGCATCAGAATTTTCTTTATCAGTCATGAAACCTATAGTGGTTCTAATAATAGTCGTTGGAAATCGTATGAGAACGTAATGGGTATTACTTAAATTACTTTTCTCAAAACTTGCTGACATCTAGCTGTAAAAGGTCAAAATAATATGAAAATCGAGCACTAAAACCGTGTTATTTTGGAAACTGTTACAGTAACAAGGAAGCTACGCACATCATTCGAACACTCAGAAAGTACCGTGTGTTATTTAAATGATTTGCTCCAAAATACTCCACCATATTACTGAAAAGATCTTCCCCCCCCAAAAAAAAAAAAAAAAAAACACGCCAGATATTTAACATCAAAATTTATATCAGAAACGACAGTGCAGCAGGTCTACGCACATTGCTGATAAATTTATGAGAGTAATAGGCTTTGTTTGACTCATTGTTTCCTAATCTTGTTATTATTTTTACTAATGAAACCATAAAAAACAGCACATGAGCACTAAAAACTGGGTTATATTGGGAACTATTATGGAGCTATGATCTGTCGGGAGAGAGGGAGAGAGAGAGAGAGAGAGAGAGAGAGAGAGAGAGAGTGCGTTTAATATTTTTTCTTGTGTAAATGTTACTTTTGCATTCATACATACAGACACACGATGGCCCCTGTGTGTGTGTGTGTGTGTGTGTGTGTGTGTGTGTGTGTGTGTGTGATGATACATACATATAATATATATCAGGCCAGAGGTATGAGACATCATTTCTGTGTATCTCAGTATGTATTTGAAACACTGCATATGGTGGCAGGTGTGGAGATTTATAGTATTTAGCTTATTGTTGAAAGTTCAGAGAACTTGCATGTGGGAGTCGTGTGGGGGCATATATATATATATATATATATATATATATATATATATATATATATATATATATATATATATTGTTACGGAACAGAGAAAAGATAATGTACACTTTAAGTGAGAATACTAAAATCACTACATCCTGTAAGTTCATTAGGCAAAATTAGCAGTTGGAAGTTTAATGCACAACTAACAAACAGCATTAGACTATAAAAGATATGTAATGGTAGCAAATAGGTTAATATATACACTGTAATAGTTCTATTAACACGAAATTATCTGTATCTCATTTTATCAGGGCTGACTGTAGATAAATTTATTCTTGCTAATTCTCGTGTGTTAATAGAGGCTATTGCAGTTAACCATATATTTAACCTGTTTATTTGCCATTACATTATCTTTATGAGTCCTGAATGTTTTGTTGTTAGTTTGTGCATTAAACTTTAACTTGTAATTTTGCCTAACTCTTTTGTTTTGAACCTGGAACTTTACGGGACTGTAGTGATTTTTAGTATTCTCACTTAAAGTGTACATTATCTTTCTCTGTTCCGTAACAATATATATATATATATATATATATATATATATATATATATATATATATATATATATATATATACACACACGACTCTTAGCACAGGATTCACAGCCCATTCTCTGAGACGCAGTAGTCCTCCTAAATACTATAAATCTCCACCTGCCACCACTGCAACGCCAACACCAACCGTCCATACTGAATACACAGAAGTGATGTCTCATACAGGCCTGGTGTATTGGTATTATCATCACACACACACACACACACACACACACACACACACACACACACAGGGGCCATCGTGTGTCTGTATGTATGAATGCAAAAGTATTGTTACACAAGAAAAAATATTAAACGCTTCTCTCTCTCTCTCTCTCTCTCTCTCTCTCTCTCTCTCTCCCCGTTAGATCGCTGTAGCTATAATAGTTCCCAATATAACCCAGTTTTAGTGCTCATATTCTTGTTTTTATGGTTTCATTAGTAAAATAATGGCAAGGTTAAGAAACAGCCAGTCAAGTAAAGCCTATTACTCTCTCATAAGTTTATCAGCAATGTGCGTAGACTTGCTGCACTTTTAATCGTTTCTGATATAAGTTTTTGGTGTTAAATCTGGCGTGTTTTTTTTTTTTTTTTTTTCGGGGGGGGGGGCATCTTTTCAGCAATATGGTGGAGTATTTTGAACAAATCATTTAAATAACACACAGCACTTTTTCACAAGTGTTCGAATGATGTGCGTAGCTTCGCTGTTGCTGTAACAGTTTCCAAAATAACACAGTTTTAGTGCTCAGTTTTCATATTATTTTGACCTTTTACAGCTAGATATCAGCAAGTTTTGAGAAAAGTAATTTAAGTAATACCCATTACGTTCTCATACGATTTCCAACGATATGTGTAGAACCACTATAGGTTTCGTGGTTTCTGATAAAAAGTTCTGGTGCTATGCTCCACCATCAGGCAGTTATCTATGTAACAGTGTTTTATTTTTTTCGTTCTCTCGAACAATTATTTTTTAAAAATACAAACAAGAAGCCTCGGATCAGGATGGACCAACAGATGACGACCAAGGACCGGACAAAGGACATGGTACAAATTGCAGCATGGAATGTAAGAGATGCAAATGATGAGATAAGAGAGATTCTCCAGGTGCTTGAGGGTGTAAAAGTGGATAAATGTGGATTAACTGAGACTAAATTGTGAGGTTGTGTGGTCGGGGTATATGTGCTGGATTAGGTGAGAATGTGGGGACAAAAGAGGGTGTATGTATTGTGTGCAAGAGACGGAAGGAAATAGAGTATGGATCAGTTGGCTCATGGATTGTATGGGTAAGACTGAATGTGGGAATATAAACGTGAGCGATTGTGTGTGTGTGTGTGTGTGTGTGTGTGTGTGTGTGTGTGTGTGTGTGTGTGTGATCGTGCAAGCAGAGTGAAAGAAGAGTTCTGGGCAAGTGTGGAAGTGTGCATGGATAAGTTTGAAAGGAATGAGAGAGTGTTTTTGATTGGTGATATAAATGGAATAGCAGAGAATGGGAAGGTGGATGGAGTAGTTGGTGAGTGGAGTGTCCCTGCAGAAGTGGAGAGACTTGTAGTGCTCTAGTTGACATTTATACGGGGAAGGGGTTGGTGAATACCAACACCCTCTTTAAGGGTATAAGTCTGTTGAGTGTTGTGGGTAAGGTATATGGTAGAGTGTTAATTAAGAGAGTTAGAGGGAGTACAGAGGGAGTGATTGGTGATGAGCAATGTGGCTTTAGGAGAGGGAGGGGATGCGTGGATCCCGTGCTTGCTGTGAGACAGGTGTGTGAAAATGTCACGGGATTTTTGAGAATTTTCAATATTAAAAAATAATTTAAATGTTAACTTGTCAGTGGAGACAACGAACTGACTTGTGAAATCAAGCAGTAAGTGATACTTTATGCCGGCTTCGCCGATTGTCTATGGACGAGAATTTATAAACTTTCTCAACAGTACACAGCAGAGACTAATTACTCACGAGTGCTGTTTGTAGTACTGTTAGCCTCTCGAGAAAGTGACTTCACCCCTGACAATCAATAACTAATATTAATAGTAATAAGCAGGTTCTTGCCGGTGCATTAACTCCTGGTTGCATAACGGATTTTAAGCTTAATACAAAAGGACTGGCCTAAGTACCAGTTATAAATAATGCAAAGCGTTTATGCAAACTAGGAGCTGCAACTAGAATAAGCTTAATGTGGAGAAATAAAACACGAGTTTACATTACATCAAGCTCAAAGGAAAAGAACTGTAAATTTATTAATTACAATGAAATAAATTTTACGTTACATGAGTCTCAAATGAATTCAAAATAAGAACACACACTCGCTCACTCAAAAGCTAAACTCTTAAGCCTAGGAAAAAAGAAAGGAAATACTGGTCAGAGTGTGGGCTAAGCAGAATGACTGGGCGTTGACACGTAGGACGGATGCTGCAACTGCTAAACCTCTGCACCGATTCACGCTGAGTGGAGATTTCCAGGACTCGCTGTACACGAACCTTCTCTCACGGCGCTTCAGTCCTGACTGACTTCAAATTGTGAGAGACAGGCGAGGGCCGGCCGCGCTTGCTAATGGCCAACGGAAATAATGTGAGCGAAACACGTCCACAATAAATCACTCAGCGAAGGCAGCAATGTCGCGCGCAAGGATGATCACTTATGAAACAATGAAAATTGTTCTGAAAACCGTCAGTAGTACAAAAGTGCCCAGGAGTACGCACGCGTAGACCTGGGCAGGGGTTTGAAGTGGAGTTGCCTGAAGGCATGCCCAGTAGTACGCAGATGCCCCCCTTCCTCCCCCCCCTCCCCCGCGTACTACTGGGCATGCCTTCCGGCAACTCCACTTCAAACCCCTGCCCAGGTCTACGCATGCCTAATCCTGGACACTTTGTAATAATTATCCCCCCCCCCTTATATTAGGGTTGAACATGTTTTAATCAAGAGAGCTCATCTCACACGTCCACCTTCTGTGGTGGATGGTGGGTAAATGACTAAGGGAAAGCTCGAGTGAGCGGCCTTGACCAACTTTCATAGGCGAGTAACTCTCCCTCTCTCTCTCTTGATTCTGCTTTGTATCTAATTTCTCCTTATTCTCCACACCATTACCACTATTATTACCTGATTTAAGATAAGTCTTTTCATATAAAGGACAAATAAAAAACGAAGTGAAATATTTGTCGTCCCCCTCCTCTCCCTCCTCCCATTCCCCATCCCCCTCCCTCTTCCCTCTCCCACTGCCAGCAAGCAGTCCCTCCCAACCCTTCCCCCCCCCTCCCACTCTAAATTTAGGCCACAACCTCCTGTCCATAGCTACGCAGGCCACACCTCCCCCGCTCCCCCGTCCAAATCTACGCAGGCTCAAGATGTTTAATCATGAGAGCAAACACGTCCACCTCGTACCGTAGCAACTGGCTAAATGACGAAGGGAAGGAACGACCAAGGTGAGTGTTTGACCACCTTTCATTCCTGGGTAGTTTTCACCTACGGAAATAAACAAACATATTCGTTTCCAGGATGCTTTACCTGACCTGGACTGTGGTAGGATACTTTCACCAAGGCGAATGTACTAAAAAAAATGTAAGGGATAGTCTCCTCTCTCTCTCTCTCTCTCTCTCTCTCTCTCTCTCTGTTTTCTAATTTCTTCTTATTCTCTACAGCTACATTCACTCTACAGCTACAGTACCGGTAACTAAAATTAACACAACCACCACTATTACCTGATTTAAGAGACGTCTTTTCATAATAATATAGGACAAATTAAAATAAGATTTTGTGCTGAAGTGTGGTTCGTCACCGTCATTATAGAACTTGGGCAGAGCAAGAACAAACGTAAAACACACACACACACACACACACGCACACACACACACACATTTACAGATCATAAACTTGGTCATAAATTGCCTAGCTTTGTGTATCACTGTCATAATACAATATGGAGAAACACTGAATCTTGAAGGTCGGATTTGCGGAGCTCGCAGAAGTGATTTTGATTATTGAGTAAAAAGATAAAATAATTTTGTGTCTTGATTACTTGTTTACAGAGAACTGGTGAGACAGGTCAGAGGTATTTTATTTACACTTTAGTGGCTTGATTAGGTTATGTTTACAGAGAGCTGGTAAGATAGGTCAAGGATGTTTACAGATATTTACAAGTGATTCTTTTATGGCACAATGGCTGTAAAAGGGCAACATGCTATGGACTGGATAAAGGATGTAATTATGCTAAGTGACACAGTAGATTTTGTAACGCCTCTTGCCTAGCGATTTATGCTGAATATAACACTTCAGTATCATCTGTACGTTACTCATGCATACCCCGTCGAGATAATAACTATACAGACAGCATACACGAGAATGGTAAGGTGTTATAGCAAACTAGATCGCTGAGAAGATGGTGCTAATCTTCCAGTGGCATCTAGAATATGACTTAAAATGATGAGAGGTTCCCAGTAATAGTGATGATACGGCGCTCGAAAGAGAGACAGAGAACTGAAGGCCGAAAGCAGCAAGTTGAGAGTGAGGTATACTGTGTACGTGTACTGGTGGTGTGTGTGATGACCTTGTGGGTTTATGTACATACACAGTGTACACTCGCTGGTGAAATAAGCGCGGAATGACCACACCTGTTTGTTACTGTAGCCTATTCTCTATCTAGTCGTAATAGTCAGTTTTCTCGCTGGACTCTAAATAAGAAGTTATTTGCTGCATATAATAAGGAGGAAGACAGTAGATTGTGGCAATGAGAGGACAGTGACTCTGGGACATGGGATGAACGACATTTGGCAACTTTGCAGAAGCTCAGCATTAACAGTGAAACAATACTTGATGGAGAAAGTTACATATAGATCTTGCCAAGGCTTCTTCATTACTATGCTATACATACAGGGTTTGCAATTGTGTGCGTGTGTGTGTGTGTGTGTGTGTGTGTGTGTTTAGTAAAGATGCAAATTGCCTAGGAAGGTTAGAAAAGGTGAAGGACAGAGTAGAGAATCTTTAGTATTAGCTCTACACGTTTTATCCTATTTTAATTGGGGCTAAAGTGGAACATCTTCGGTGTGTTATTCTGCTTAGCTTCTGGCATTTTGTGTGAGCTGTTTTTCATGTGCCATTTTCACTAACTTTTCCTCGTGTTAAATGAGTGAATTTCCCATGAGCCATTTTCACTAACTTTTTCTTGTATTAAATGAGCGAATATATTACTTTTTTATTAAATGTAATCTGTTGAAGCCTTTGTCTTGTTTTTCCATTTGTTGCTTCTTCAGTAATTTATCCACAAACTCATTCCTGTGATAGATGAAGGGAGGACTATATTAAATTCAGTTATTTAGGTTGTATGTTTTCTTTTATGATCGATGGATATATGCAGTATTAGCTTTTTATGACTAGCTTCGGCCTGGGCTAGCTTCGTATTGTGTGTGTGTGTGTGTGTGTGTGTGTGTGTGTATAAAGTGAGTTACTACAATAGCTACATATTTGGCTGGCATACACTGAACCTAGACATTTTTTTCATTTCATCGAGAGCGGTTTTCTGGATATATATGTGGATCAGTTTGGACTACTAGTTTGTTAAATCCAATCTCTCAGCAATGACAGTAGGTGTATTTTTCCACTATGCACTAACTCTCGGTTGGCTAATGATCAAAATGTTACGTACTTTGAGTCAAAAGTATCGGTACTCAGAGGTCCAGTGGTTACGGAAAACATTCAAACAACTGCTTACATTACCAACGTCATATTCTGTATGAACAGTGTTTATATAAACATACCATTTTCTAAATGTTTGCATGAGAGTAGTGTTAGTTGGTGACATATGACACTTCCCGGCGATAGGCCTACCAGCGTGTGGTAGGTCGGACACTAATACTTCAATTACCTTCTTTCTGTGGTCCAAAATGTTTCACGCATATTGTGCACCGATACCTTTGTGAGCCATAGCACGTTTAAATACAAATGTTGTTTATTTCTATGGCTAATGGCCGGCCGACCGAGATTTTACATGCGGTACGGAACTTTGAAGTACTCGAAAAAATGTATTTTTATTTAGTAATGACCAGAAGCTTGTATATGTTATGCGTATCATATCTCTTTAATTCACCATGATCTGGCTTGGATTTAGAAGCTGTTATATGTTTGCTGTGTGTCTTATGAATTAGTGTTCCGTTCTTTTAGGGGAACAAAAGTTATGGTAAGTGCTTTATGCTTCCTATTACTTTGCCCAGTTCTCATTTTGTAGCTTCTTTGTAATAAAAATCCAAATATAAAAACTAAAGGAATTGTTATTCTATGTAATTTTATATATTTATACAGATTTTTTTTTTAAGTTAAATAGAATTAGATTGCAAGTAACGACTAATTTGGCACCAATTTCCATAAACTCTAAGAAAGGCAACGATAATTAAACCGTTTATTATTTAATCGCAATCATTTTACTTAACATTAATAGAAAATAAGTGAAAAGAAACCCTTTTCTTCCCACAGCTCTTGTACCATCGAATGTAGACATTAAGGTTAAATCATATCATCAATGGCACACCACCAGTGTGTGTGTGTGTGTGTGTTTGTGTGTGTGTGTGTGAGAGACACCCGCAAGTTCATACAAGTCTGCCACTGCTTCTTGAATCCGATTATCGGAAAATTTTTCCCTACCAATACCGATAGCGATATTAATCGATTTTTGGCTGTCAATTTACAGCACTAACCACCGACCGGTTTTATTTAACTTTTAACAGACGTTTAGCAGCGGAAAGGTTACTGAAAGCTGTAGTCAACTCTTCCAGGTCGAAAAATCTGTTCACAGTTTACAAAAATCGTTTGACGGAAGCAGTAACAAATCACTGGAGTGAAGTGGTTAAGAGATTATTTGTGAAGGTCATTTATACTCACGAGGATTGTAAACTAAAGAGATGAAATTGTGGGAGTGGTCGATGATGATGATGATGGTTTAATATTCCTGAAAAAATGCTTGTAGTAAAATAGTCTAAGAAGAATGGTGAAGGATGCGACGTAATAATGACGTTGTGTGTGTGTGTGTGTGTGTGTGTGTGTGTGTGTGTGTGTTTAGTAAAGATGCAAATTGCCTAGGAAGGTTAGAAAAGGTGAAGGACAGAGTAGAGAATCTTTAGTATTAGCTCTACACGTTTTATCCTATTTTAATTGGGGCTAAAGTGGAACATCTTCGGTGTGTTATTCTGCTTAGCTTCTGGCATTTTGTGTGAGCTGTTTTTCATGTGCCATTTTCACTAACTTTTCCTCGTGTTAAATGAGTGAATTTCCCATGAGCCATTTTCACTAACTTTTTCTTGTATTAAATGAGCGAATATATTACTTTTTTATTAAATGTAATCTGTTGAAGCCTTTGTCTTGTTTTTCCATTTGTTGCTTCTTCAGTAATTTATCCACAAACTCATTCCTGTGATAGATGAAGGGAGGACTATATTAAATTCAGTTATTTAGGTTGTATGTTTTCTTTTATGATCGATGGATGGATGCATTATTAGCTTTTTATGACTAGCTTTGGACTGGGCTAGCTTCGTATTGTGTGTGTGTGTGTGTGTGTGTGTGTGTGTGTGTGTGTGTGTGTGTTTCCATCTTTAGTTGTTTTTATTCCTTAACTATTTTCTGTGATATGTGAATGAATAGATTATCTCATGAACTTGCTATGGACTGTTACACCTTTATCTTGCATTGTATGGTGTGTGCTATTTCCTCCGCGGCTTTTTCGCTTACTCTCCTGTGATGTATGATGTGGTTGTATTGTCTTTTCATTGATTAGTTTATGATTGGTTAGCTCTGTATTAGCTTTGTGTGATGTATAATGTTTCTTTCGTTACTTTACTACTGATTCTCCCCTCTATGATGAATAGCATTGTATACAGTGGCCTTGGATTGGCTCTCTTCTGACCTTAAGCGGTGATCGTTTTTGTAGTCATTTTAGGATTTTTTTTTTTTTTCTAGAAAATAAATACCTTGATTTGAGAAGCCTTGTCTTGCTATTGTGTGGTATGTGTTGCTTGTTTAGGTTTTTTAGCTTAAATTTGGCTTTCGGTTGTCTTATTATTTTTTTCTTGGAGAGAGCAATCTTGCGGATTCTCTCCTTTGGTTCCTTCTTCCTTGCATAAAAAAACGGTTAAGTCGAATAGTTTGTGCAATAGCTTTTCTGTGATAAATGTATGAAACGATAAGCTCAGTGGGTAGCTTAAAGTTGGTATAGCTTTGTCTTGGCCTGTCTTTTGCTTGCTGTTCTTGCTTTGTAACAAGGTCTCCTATATAATTAAAGAATGAATATATTGTCTTTTTTATTAGCTTTTGAATGATATAGAATTGTATTTACGATGTGTGGTATGTGCTGTTACTTGTGTACCTTTTTTATTAACTCAATTTCGCTCGATGGGTACTGTACAGTATAAAGTTTGTTTTAATCAATTAACTTTTTCAGTGATTTAACTCTACCGATATAACTTTGTCCTATGCCTTGTTGTGTGTGTGTGTGTGTGTGTGTGTCACTATACAAATCTGCTGATATATGTTTATAATCGTGCTTATACACACCTTAACACACATATCCGTGTCCCACCCACACACCCACACACACACACACACACACACAACAAGGCATAGGACCAAGTTATATCGGTAGAGTTAAATCACTGAAAAAGTTAACTGATTAAAACAAACTTTATACTGTACAGTACCCATCGAGCGAAATTGAGTTAATAAAAAAGGTACACAAGTAACAGCACATACCACACATCGTAAATACAATTCTATGTCATTCAAAAGCTAATAAAAAAGACAATATATTCATTCTTTAATTATATAGGACAGCTTGTTACAAAGCAAGAACAGCAAGCAAAAGACAGGCCAAGACAAAGTTATACCAACTTTAAGCTACCCACTGAGCTTATCGTTTCATACATTTATCACAGAAAAGCAATTGCACAAACTATTCGACTTAACCGTTTTTTTATGCAAGGAAGAAGGAACCAAAGGAGAGAATCCGCAAGATTGCTCTCTCCAAGAAAAAAATAATAAGACAACCGAAAGCCAAATTTAAGCTAAAAAACCTAAACAAGCAACACATACCACACAATAGCAAGACAAGGCTTCTCAAATCAAGGTATTTATTTTCTAGAAAAAAAAAAAAATCCTAAAATGACTACAAAAACGATCACCGCTTAAGGTCAGAAGAGAGCCAATCGAAGGCCACTGTATACAATGCTATTCATCATAGAGGGGAGAATCAGTAGTAAAGTAACGAAAGAAACATTATACATCACACAAAGCTAATACAGAGCTAACCAATCATAAACTAATCAATGAAAAGACAATACAACCACATCATACATCACAGGAGAGTAAGCGAAAAAGCCGCGGAGGAAATAGCACACACCATACAATGCAAGATAAAGGTGTAACAGTCCATAGCAAGTTCATGAGATAATCTATTCATTCACATATCACAGAAAACTAAAGATGGAAACACACACACACACACACACACACACACACACACACACACACACACACACAAACCATTATTTTTAATTTTCAAGAAATCCTTGAGTCAAGGTAAACTACCTGATATTTGGAAAAAAGCAAATATTGTCCCCTTATTCAAGAAAGGAAATAGACAAAATCCACTCAACTACCGACCAGTATCACTGACCAGTGTTGTAAGCAAGGTATTAGAAAAGCATATAAGAAAAGCTTGGGTAAATCATCTAGAAAAACACAGTATGATAACAGAAAGACAGTTTGGTTTCAGAAAAGGAAAATCATGTGTTACTAATCTGTTGAGCTACTATGACAGAGTAACAAACACAATACAGGAAAGGGAAGGATGGGTGGACAGTATCTATTTAGATTTCAAGAAAGCTTTTGACACAGTACCACACCAAAGACTTTTATGGAAACTGTACCATCAAGGAGGAATTCGAGGCAAACTGTTTTGTTGGATGCAAGACTTTCTCATAAAAAGAGAAATAAGAACAGTACTAAGAGGAAACTACTCATCATGGAAAGAAGTGACTAGTGGAGTACCACAAGGTTCAGTGCTGGCACCAATCATGTTTTTAGTGTATATAAATGATATAAACAGTAACACTGGAAATGAGAGCTATCTGAATATGTTTGCAGATGATACAAAAATACAAAGAAGAATTACTAAAAGACTATTGTAAAGAGCTACAAGAAGAATTAAATAAACTTCATGAATGGAGTAGTACATGGCAAATGGAATTCAATGTGGACAAGTGTCATGTAATCAGGTTTGGTAAAAGTGGAAAAAGACATGATTGAGATTATAAGTTAGGAAATAGAACCCTATACACGTCAGAAAGAGAGAAAGACCTAGGTGTGATTATCAATAACAGACTATCTCCGGCTGATCACATCAGCGAGAAGGTACGGAACATGTATACACTGCTTGCAAATATGAGAATAGCATTCACATACATAAATGAAGACATGCTAAGAAGGATAATAACATCATTCATTAGACCAACCCTGGAATATGTATCAGTAGTCTGGAGTCCTCATCTCAAAAAGCACATAGACAAGATTGAAAAAGTTCAAAGGGCCGCTACAAGATGGATACCAAGCTTAAGCGACCTAAGCTACGAAGAAAGACTAAATGAACTGAATCTACCAACACTACAGGAGAGAAGGAAAAGAGGTGACATGATAATGCTATATAAGTGCATATCAGGGAAGGAGAAAATAGACATAAATGATTACTTAACATATGGAGAAGCATCAGCAAGAGGACACTGCAAAAAATGCATAAGAAGAGAGGTGATAAAGACGTAAGGAAATTCAGTTTCCCAAACAGAGCAATTGATCAATGGAATGCATCTCCGAATGAAATAGTGTGAGCCAAAACAATTCAAAATTTAAGGATATGTACGATAAATATGGTTTAAGACACGGGACAGTACGAGCTTGACTCATTCCTGTAAAGATACAATTAGGTACGAACAATTAGGTAAGAACACACACACACACACGCAATACGAAGCTATCCCAGTCCAAAGCTAGTCATAAAAAGCTAATACTGCATATATCCATCGATCATAAAAGAAAACATACAACCTAAATAACTGAATTTAATATAGTCCTCCCTTCATCTATCACAGGAATGAGTTTGTGGATAAATTACTGAAGAAGCAACATATGGAATAACAAGACAAAGGCTTCAACAGATTACTTTTAATAAAAAAGTAATATATTCGCTCATTTAATACAAGAAAAAGTTAGTGAAAATGGCTCATGGGAAATTCACTCATTTAACACGAGGAAAAGTTAGTGAAAATGGCACATGAAAAACAGCTCACACAAAATGCCAGAAGCTAAGCAGAATAACACACCGAAGATGTTCCACTTTAGCCCCAATTAAAATAGGATAAAACGTGTAGAGCAAATACTAAAGATTCTCTACTCTGTCCTTCACCTTTTCTAACCTTCCTAGGCAATTTGCATCTTTATTAAACACACACACACACACACACACACAACGTCATTATTACGTCGCATCCTTCACCATTCTTCTTAGACTATTTTACTACAAGCATTCTTTCAGGAATACTAAACCATCATCATCATCATCAACCATGCTCCCACAATTTCATCTCTTTAGTTTACAATCCTCGTGAGTATAAATGACCTTCACAAACAATCTCTTAACCACTTCACTCCAGTAATTTGTTACTGCTTCCGTCAAACGATTTTTGTAAACTGTGAACAGATTTTTCGACCTAGAAGAGTTGACTATAGCTTTCAGTAACCTTTCCGCTGCTAAACGTCTGTTAAATGGTACAAGTGATTGTAGATGTGTACATAACTCTTGTAGGTTTTTTAAGTACAGTATGCTGATGATACTGCATTAGTTTCACTTAGTAAGAACAGTTATCTTATAAACAGTCAGGAACTAGACTGTTTTACTAAATGGTGCAAGGGCAACTTCTTGGAGTTCAGTGTCTGCAAAACTAAGGAAATGGTAGTTGATTTCAGCAAGGCACTAATAGCAGAGTAACCCTTGATAATTAGTAACTATACTTAAGCTGTTCACCAACCCAAACGTAGCTAGCTTTCTGAAATACCTTAAAATAAGCTAGTAGCATCCCCACACATTCTAGGTGATACAAACTTTGACATAAATTACACTATAGAAGTTTTCTTCTCTTTTTGTTCTTTGTTTCTTTTTTTTCTGTTTTGTTAAAGTAAACTAGATATGACTAGACTGTTTTTGTTTTGTAATGTTCTACGTTTCTCTTCATACAGTAGTCGTACACCCATTGCTATCACTCCTTACAATAAAAATGCTAAGCTTCAGTAGCATCATTAATTTCCTATACAGTGCCAGTGTAACCTAACCTAATGAAAAATATCATACTTGCTAAAGGTAAATGCTGACAGAATAGTTATAAGAAAGTAGTCAATAAATGTAAGATGAAGGAATGAGATAAGCAGTACTGGTACAAGCAACAGTAGCAAGCGAGTGGCGGCGTGGCGTTCGGACTCAGCCTGTGACGTCACCAGTCTCACACCCAGGCCTTTACATAGAGACGGCCTTGACACCAACTGAACCACCCACCTCCACCTCCTCCACACCCAACACATCCCCCATAACACAAAGGATACATCAGGGGCAGTGGAAAATTCCAATGGCCAAGCCCACCAGGGAGAGGATTTGCACCTGCCCCCAGCGACCCCATAAAACCCAGGTCGCCTCACCCGTCTCCAGCATTCAGCCGGGAGACATCAGTCACTCACCACCTCCAGAAATAAAGATACACCGAGTGACCTGGACCCCTGCCCTGGAGAAACACCAACGCATCCTGGGGACATCTCACCTCCGCCGCCTCCTCCTGAAGACCGCGCAGACCTCCACCCTCCACATAACCTATGCCCCGCACCAGGAACCAAACCTGCCCACCCACCACTGGACCGCCCTCCTTCACCTCACGTTAACCCACCAGACCACCACCTCACACACCTACCACCTCCAGCCACGGGGAGGTAACTTTATCCTCCACGACGGTAATGTAATACCCACCCCAAGGGGACACCACGGATAGGGTGGTGAAACACCTACCCCAAGGAGGGACCACGGAGAGGATGACAAAACACCCACCCCAAGGAGAGACCACAGGGAGGTGCATAGAGTGCATAGAGGGCCCAGGCCAAACGGGCTTATGTCCCCCGCCACCTTGCACCCCTCTTCCCCTCAACAAAGCCAACAAGAGAAATGCCTCCCAGCAGTCTACTCTCCAGCCACACCAGTGCTCACCAGGATCAGGGTGGGATTTGCTTTTTGCCAGTCCCAGGTAGAACCACGACAACGGCCACCATTCACATCAGGGACTTGTCCACTGTACGCTTCTTGTCTACTGCCCCCCGCAGGACCACGGTGATGGCCACTGTCCATCTTTCATCTGCAGCCTCCAATGGAAGCAGAACTGCAGTGACAGCCACCGTCTGCACCGGGGAGAGATCAGCCACCGTCTGCACCGGGGAGAGATCAGCCACCATCTGTCTCTCGTCTGCAGTCCCAGTTCAAGGCAGAACTGCAGCAACGTCCACCGTCCGCGCCGGGGAAGGATTGGCCACTGTCCGTCCTTTGTCTGCCACCTTCACAGGGAGCAGGACTGCGGCGACGGCCATCGTCCATGCCGAAGAGAGAACGGCCACCATTCCTCTCTCACCTGCTGTCCCAGGGGCAAGCAGAACTGCAGCGATGGCCGTCTGCTCTGGGGAGGGATTGGCCACCATCCGTCCCTTGTCTGCTACGCTTGTGATGCCTCTCACAGAGGACGTTCCTTGCTTGCCTCACCCCTCCAGAGGCCAAGTGGGACACCCCTCTTGTTCTCCCCACAGAGCCTGCTCCCCAGTGGAGTTGCAGCTGGAGAGGATCTGGAATGGCCCCATAGTGAGTCTGGGGATCCGCTCCCCGCAGCCAGAGCCCCTAAGTTGCCCCTCACTGCCACAGGCAACCCCTGACAGTCTCTCAACCCGAGTGAGGCCACAGCCCCCGGTCACCCAGTGGCACCCCCAGGACTAAAGGACGAGACCTCCCAGCACCCACCGACAAGCAATCCTCCTCCAGGAGCAGATGCAGAGAAGCGCGCCTGCTTGCCCTGTTCTGCCCCAGTCCCGAGGGCCGACCTACCCACCGAGGCCTCACCAGGGAAAGGCCTCCCTCTGCACCACAAAGCAGCCCACCTCGGACGACCCGGCCCCTGGCAGTGGTCCTGTGTCTTTTGTCTTCTGAGGGGGAGCATGCCTGATGAGACCCCTCACACACCTGGATGACACCTGTAACAGCCCAGTCGCCAGTTGCCCAACCTGAGTCCTCTTGTCTCAGAGTGTGTTAATTTGTACATTGTATTGTGTTTGGCACTGTGTTATCTTCATAGCAGTATACATGTAAGGTTGGTTGACTCGAGTTTTTATGCCCTGTTCCTCTAGTTGCATGCTCTAGAACCAGTCTTGAAGGGAACCCTAGATCAGTTGCTTGTGTCCAGAGAACAAGGAGTTGAGCTTTGAGCACGTAGCATAACACATAACAATAACTAGATTTTGGTCATACAGAGTCATACATCACTCTGATTATATTACTCATCTTATTACCAAGTGCACATCCAATTTTAGAATTTGACACATTTTCAATGAGCTTATCAAAATACACATTAAAGGGCAATGGTGATAAGATTTCACCCTGACATATTCCATTCATGATTTTCCATGGTTCAGATACTACATCCTTATGCCTAGTTACAACAATTTGATTTCTGTACAGATGAAAAAAACACATTGACATAGAAATGAGGGATACCAGCATCTAAAAGCCTACAGAAAAGTTAAAAATCGTTGACTTTATCAAAGACTTCTGAAAATCATTAAAAGTAGCATATACATTATAGTCTTAAAATTTGTATTTTAAGACTGTTTCCTTTAAAACCCAACATGCTGTGGAAGTAGAATGATTAGGTTGAAATCCATGCTGTCTTTCATTAAAAGATACGTACGGTAATGTTATACATTTTTGCTTCAAACAGGATTCAAATATTTTTAGGACGACAGTAGAAGTTATAATGGTCCTATAATTTTCATCTAAGCTTTGATCTGTAGTCTTATCCTTGACAAGAAGTAAAGTAACACCAGAAGTCATTTCGTCTGGCACTTAACCATGTACAATAAACGAGGAATATAGCTTTCGTAACAGTCTTGCTGCAATCATAGGACTGAACTTTAAGTGACTGGAATGAATGTCATCATACCCAATAACAATGTTTTACTCTCCAGTTGCTTTATTAACCCTTTTGTGTATGGATTAGTTAATAAGTTTTGTGGGACATGATGCACCGGCTTTTCTCCCCTCGCCCCCGCCCACTCCAAAAATGTGTATTCTCGGCTTATTTTCACAACCCAAACATATTTATTTTGCCACAAAAGCCACATATTCCTATTCGTCGATGTTTGTTCTACATGATAATAAAAAAATATATATATACGTACGTTACCTCCGAGTGAATAAATAAGGAGCATACATTACAATTCCCAATATCATAAGTCGAATGTTTACTAATCAATCTCTACATGTTACACAATCATTGGAAAGAGAATTTTATTAGTTTTCGAATGCCGGAGGTCCCAGTTTGATACAAGGTATTGTGTTCGAGTAATAAGCAAAAAAGTGGAACCCATTTCCGAGACAACAGATTTTTTTTATTCGGGGAGCTCTAGTAAAAAAATTTTCTTGCCACTGTTATGTTTTTATTTTATCATCCTATGCAGAATTTCACTGGCTTTCATTTGAGCCCAGAACAGTCTTTCGAGAAATATGCAAAAAACTACAGTGTACCCATGTCGTGTTGTGACTGTAGGGTGGTTTCCTGTCTTCCTCTAAGCTACTACATGTATTTCACCAATTCTTTGTACACTAGATATGGACACTATATTCACATGATTCACCGTCACTATTTTTATAGCTGCATACTCACATTTGGTGCAGGGTAGAGGAAGTGTAGTTGATTAGAAACAGTAGCACAATCTTCATTGGACAAACATCTGATAATGACCAGGATTGCTTCACAAACACCAAATTTCCTATTGCAAACACCAAATCTAATCACAACAGTGCCCAAACATTATACACAACTACTACTGGTAAAGTGAAATATGTTGTATGGCAGGGACAAGGGTAAGAGTGGAAATTTAAAGGGACAGAATTGCACAGTACCTTCCCCACTCACAGCTCATTTGGTACTGAACAACCTGTCCGCTATCTTGCTGGTATCAGGACCCACAGTTCCCAACTCATTACTTTTGATGAGGAGCAGGGAAGCTATGACGCCTCCAAAAATGATGCCGATTGGCCGAAAACTTTTCCCCTGACAAGAGTTTTTATGCTTTAATGACGCCAAAAGCGTCAATAAGTATAGTCGCAGCCACACCCATATGACGACAGATGCGTCATCGTGCGTGGAGGGGTTAACAACAGTTGTGTTGATAATTGCCACCATCTTACTCTTACAAATATACTCATTTGATTTCTTACTCCAATACTTAAAATCACACTAATTCTGAAAAGAACTGTCATCAAACACCTATTTATATTTCTGGGAAAAAACTTTCAGCAATAAGCTGGAAAACACATTTGCCCTCTATATTTACATTAATGTAGCACTTATTGTTTTTAGTTTTTATAACTTCTTTCCAAAATGTAGCATACCTTTTGTTACATAGCCTAATGAGTAAGGAAATTTTCCATTACGTATCTGACCTTCATTACGTTTATAAAATTTTAATTTCTTCGTAAATATCTATCTAGTATGTTCCATATCCTTAATTTCATTACAAGTCAAAGGACACCCAGCCTTATTCCATCTAAGAAATTTCTCCCTTGCATCCTTATACAAGGCAGCCACATAATCACTCCAACATGATTCCACTTCATATTTTTTTTAGTAGCCATGATTACATATTCTTTACAAGAATCAATAACTATGGGCCAGAGGGTATTGTATACAGTTTTCAACTCCCTTAAATGTGTTACATCATCACACCTGCTTGAACTACAGCCACAACAGTCAAAACTCATTAGACCATATTTAAAAGTTAAATAAAACCGGTCGGTGGTTAGTGCTGTAAATCGACAGCCAAAAATCGATTAATATCGCTATCAGTATTGGTAGGGAAAAATTTTCCGATAATCGGATTCAAGAAGCAGTGGCAGACCTGTATGAACTTGCGGGTGTCTCACACACACACACACACACACACACACACACACACACACTGGTGGTGTGCCATTGATGATATGATTTAACCTTAATGTCTACATTCGATGGTACAAGAGCTGTGGGAAGAAAAGGGTTTCTTTTCACTTATTTTCTATTAATGTTAAATAAAATGATTGCGATTAAATAATAAACGGTTTAATTATCGTTGCCTTTCTTAGAGTTTATGGAAATTAGTGCCAAATTAGTCGTTACTTGCAAATCTAATTCTATTAAACTTAAAAAAAAAAAATCTGTATAAATATATAAAATTACATAGAATAACAATTCCTTTAGTTTTTATATTTGGATTTTTATTACAAAGAAGCTACAAAATGAGAACTGGGCAAAGTAATAGGAAGCATAAAGCACTTACCATAACTTTTGTTCCCCTAAAAGAACAGAACACTAATTCATAAGACACACAGCAAACATATAACAGCTTCTAAATCCAAGCCAGATCATGGTGAATTAAAGAGATATGAAACGCATAACATATACAAGCTTCTGGTCATTACTAAATAAAAATACATTTTTTCGAGTACTTCAAAGTTCCGTACCGCATGTAAAATCTCGGTCGGCCGGCCATTAGCCATAGAAATAAACAACATTTGTATTTAAACGTGCTATGGCTCACAAAGGTATCGGTGCACAATATGCGTGAAACATTTTGGACCACAGAAAGAAGGTAATTGAAGTATTAGTGTCCGACCTACCACATGCTGGTAGGCCTATCGCCGGGAAGTGTCATATGTCACCAACTAACACTACTCTCATGCAAACATTTAGAAAATGGTATGTTTATATAAACACTGTTCATACAGAATATGACGTTGGTAATGTAAGCAGTTGTTTGAATGTTTTCCGTAACCACTGGACCTCTGAGTACCGATACTTTTGACTCAAAGTACGTAACATTTTGATCATTAGCCAACCGAGAGTTAGTGCATAGTGGAAAAATACACCTACTGTCATTGCTGAGAGATTGGATTTAACAAACTAGTAGTCCAAACTGATCCACATATATATCCAGAAAACCGCTCTCGATGAAATGAAAAAATGTCTAGGTTCAGTGTATGCCAACCAAAAATGTAGCTATTGTAGTAACTCACTTTATATACACACACACACACACACACAATACGAAGCTAGCCCAGGCCGAAGCTAGTCATAAAAAGCTAATACTGCATGTATCCATCGATCATAAAAGAAAACATACAACCTAAATAACTAATTTAATATAGTCCTCCCTTCATCTATCACAGCTATGAGTTTGTGGATAAATTACTGAAGATGCAACATATGGAAAAACAAGACAAAGGCTTCACCAGATTACATTTAATAAAAAAAGAAATTTATTCGCTCATTTAATACAAGAAAAAGTTAGTGAAAATGGCTCATGGGAAATTCACTCATTTAACACGAGGAAAAGTTAGTGAAAATGGCACATGAAAAACAGCTCACAAAATGCCAGAAGCTAAGCAGACTAATACACCAAAGATGTTCCACTTTAGCCCCAATTAAAATAGGATAAAACGTGTAGAGCTAATACTAAAAGATTCTCTACTCTGTCCTTCACCTTTTCTAACCTTCCTAGGCAATTTGCATCTTTACTAAACACACACACACACACACACACACAACGTCATTATTACGTCGCATCCTTCACCATTCTTCTTAGACTATTTTACTACAAGCATTTTTTCAGGAATACTAAACCATCATCATCATCATCAACCACTCCCACAATTTCATCTCTTTAGTTTACAATCCTCGTGAGTATAAATGACCTTCACAAATAATCTCTTAACCACTTCACTCCAGTGATTTGTTACTGCTTCCGTCAAACGATTTTTGTAAACTGTGAACAGATTTTTCGACCTGGAAGAGTTTATTATAGCTTTCAGTAACCTTTCCGCTGCTAAACGTCTGTTAAAAGTTAAATAAAACCGGTCGGTGGTTAGTGCTGTAAATCGACAGCCAAAAATCGATTAATATCGCTATCGGTATTGGTAGGGAAATTTTTTCCCATAATCGGATTCGAATCGTGATCGGCTGAGAAACGATGAAAAATACATAAATGCTTGTTTTACCTGATAAGCCTAGACTGTAGCACTAATTTCTCTACCACTGTAGATGTGAACTAACGATGAAATGATTATGTTTCAGAGATACGGTCGTACTCCACACCGTAATGACTTTTAAATGATAAAATGCTTGAACTAAAACATACGAAATATCTAAATCATACTGTTAGATCATATGTTAGAATGACGCTCGACACAAATACCTAGAAAACTGTCTTCTGTCAAGAAGCAGTGCCAGACTTGTATGAACTTGCGAGTGTCACACACACACACACACACACACAAGTACCCAATTGCAGACCCTGTATGTATAGCGTAGTAATGAAGAAGCCTTGGCAAGATCTATATGTAACTTTCTCCATCAAGTATTGTTTCACTGTTAATGCTGAGCTTCTGCAAAGTTGCCAAATGTCGTTCAACCGATGTCCCAGAGTCACTGTCCTTTCATTGCCACAGTCTACTGTCTTCCTCCTTATTATATGCAGCAAATAACTTCTTATTTAGAGTCCAGTGAGAAAACTGACTATTACGACTAGATAGAGAATAGGCTACAGTAACAAACAGATGCGGCCATTTCGCGCTTATTTCACCAGCGAGTGTACACTGTGTATGTACATAAACCCACAAGGTCATCACACACACCACCAGTACACGTACACAGTATACCTCACTCTCAACTTGCTGCTTTCGGCCTTCAGTTCTCTCTCTCTTTCTCTTTCGAACGCCGTATCATCACCATTACTGGGAACCTCTCATCATTTTAGGTCATATTCTAGATGCCACTGGAAGATTAGCACCATCTTCTCCTCAGCGATCTAGTTTGCTATAACACCTTACCATTCTCGTGTATGCTGTCTGTATAGTTATTATCTCGACGGGGTATACATGAGTAACATACAGACGATACTGAAGTGTTATATTCAGCATAAATCGCTAGGCAAGAGGCGTTACGAAATTTACTCTGTCACTTAGCATAATTACATCCTTTATCCAGTCCATAGCTTTTGCCCTTTTACAGCCATTGTGTCATAAAAGAATCACTTGTAAATATCTGTAAACATCCTTGACCTATCTTACCAGCTCTCTGTAAACATAACCTAATCAAGCCACTAAAGTGTAAATAAAATACCTCTGACCTGTCTCACCAGTTCTCTGTAAAAAAGTAATCAAGACACAAAATTATTTTTTCTTTTTACTCAATAATCAAAATCACTTCTGCGAGCTCCGCAAATCCGACCTTCAAGATTCAGTGTTTCTCCATATTGTATTATGACAGTGATACACAAAGCTAGGCAATTTATGACCAAGTTTATGATCTGTATGTGTGTGTGTGTGTGTGTGTGTGTGTGTTTTACGTTTGTTCTTGCTCTGCCCAAGTTCTATAATGACGGTGACGAACCACACTTCAGCACAAAATCTTATTTTAATTTGTCCTATATTATTATGAAAAGACGTCTCTTAAATCAGGTAATAGTGGTGGTTGTGTTAATTTTAGTTACCGGTACTGTAGCTGTAGAGTGAATGTAGCTGTAGAGAATAAGAAGAAATTAGAAAACAGAGAGAGAGAGAGAGAGAGAGAGAGAGAGAGAGAGGAGACTATCCCTTACATTTTTTTTAGTACATTCGCCTTGGTGAAAGTATCCTACCACAGTCCAGGTCAGGTAAAGCATCCTGGAAACGAATATGTTTGTTATTTCCGTAGGTGAAAACTACCCAGGAATGAAAGTTGGTCAAACACTCACCTTGGTCGTTCCTTCCCTTCGTCATTTAGCCAGTTGCTACTTTACGAGGTGGACGTGTTTGCTCTCATGATTAAACATCTTGAGCCTGTGTAGATTTGGACGGGGGAGCGGGGGAGGTGTGGCCTGCGTAGCTATGGACAGGAGGTTGTGGCCTAAATTTAGAGTGGGAGGGGGGGGGGAAGGGTTGGGAGGGACTGCTTGCTGGCAGTGGGAGAGGGAAGAGGGAGGGGGATGGGGAATGGGAGGAGGGAGAGGAGGGGGACGACAAATATTTCACTTCGTTTTTTATTTGTCCTTTATATGAAAAGACTTATCTTAAATCAGGTAATAATAGTGGTAATGGTGTGGAGAATAAGGAGAAATTAGATACAAAGCAGAATCAAGAGAGAGAGAGGGAGAGTTACTCGCCTATGAAAGTTAGTCAAGGCCGCTCACTCGAGCTTTCTCTTAGTCATTTACCCACCATCCACCACAGAAGGTGGACGTGTGAGATGAGCTCTCTTGATTAAAACATGTTCAACCCTAATATACGGGGGGGGGGATAATTATTACAAAGTGTCCAGGATTAGGCATGCGTAGACCTGGGCAGGGGTTTGAAGTGGAGTTGCCTGAAGGCATGCCCAGTAGTACGCGGGGGAGGGGGGGGGGAAGGGGGGGCATCTGCGTACTACTGGGCATGCCTTCAGGCAACTACACTTCAAACCCCTGCCCAGGTCTACGCGTGCGTACTCCTGGGCACTTTTGTACTACTACCGTCCGAATCGAGTGAATGTGTGGTGGTTGACTGAGTGATACTTATTGGGAATTCCACTAGAATTCGCGGTTTCCCACGAAAGTTCAATGTCACGAGTTTGTTTAGATACAGAATCGCGCGAATTCGTGGCATTACACCCCATGAAAAATCAAATTTTTTCTTACGAAAAATTTTATGATATATACATACATATAAATCCTAACTCAGTCACACCAGATTCACACTGTGGTGTGTGTACTACCCTGCTACAGGAGAAAATCACAGTCGCCCATGAGCGTAAAAACCTCGTATTTACGTTAGTAGAAGCAAGCTTGATGGAAAAACTCCGTGATGATGGTGAAAAATCCTGTACTCAGGTCAAACTGAGCGAAAAGTTTGCTACATTTACATTAACAACTAATTGTTATGTAGCGTGATGTATGTAATGCACGGTGTAGGTGTGACAGTTGTGGTGTAATTGTACCTCCTGTAAAATTACATAATACAGATCAATAGAAAATAATGACGACGAGGCAGAAGAGAAGAGGCGGCAGCATGTGTCAGGGACGATCAGCTGTTCTGCATGACAATGCTGCACCCACCAGCTGCACCTGCAAAAGCAGTCAAGGTGGAGCATCAAAAGTGTCATTTCTCTCTCTCTGCCTGGCAATCAGTACTTATGTTACAAAAAGTACACTATTTACATTTTCAACCAAGAAACATAGTCAAAGCGAAAAGACTGGGCGTCTGTGTAGGACATCAAAAGCTGCAATTCACCAATGGGACCCAGTTTACTGGCTAAACCCTGAACCTAATTAGCGATAAGACTGGTCGTATGTGCAGGACATCAAATGCTGCAATTCGCTAATGAGACCCAGTTTACTGGTTAAACCCTAAACCTAATTAGCAAAAAGACTGGGTGTCTGTGCAGGACATCAAACGCTGCAATTCGCTAATGGGACCCAGTTTACTGGTTAAACCCTAAACCTAATTAGCGAAAGACTGGGCATCTGTGCAGGACATCAAACACTGCAAGTCGCTAAATTAACCAGGGAACATGGTCAAGAGCGAAAAGACTGGGTGTCTGTGCAGGACATCAAACGCTGCAATTCGTTAATGGGACCCAGTTTACTGGTTAAACCCTAAACCTAAGCAAAATGACTGGGCGTCTGTGCAGGACATCAAACACTGCAATTCGCTAAATTAACCATGGAACATGGTCAAGAGCGAAAAGACTGGCTGTCTGTGCAGGACACCAAATGCTGCAATTAGCTAATGGGACCCAGTTTACTGGTTTAACCCTAAACATACGACATATATGTATGTACAGGACCTGGACCTTGCGGAACCCAGCAATGGGGGAGGCGGTGGCTCAATCGGTAGAGAGGTGCCTGCAGTCCTAACGGACCCAGGTTCAAATCCTGCTGTGGCAGGGAACAGTTTAAGGATTTGAATTTCATAGAAATCAGACTTTACTGATCTACCAGAAGACCCGCCGACATGTCGTAAAATTACCCCCGCTAATACCAATACATCAGTCCTGTATGAGGCAGCCCTAGCACGTATTCAGTATGGACAGTGGGTGTTAGCGCCGAAATGGTGACACGTCGAGGTGTACGGTACGTAGGAGGACTACTGGGCCTTGAAAGCAGGCTGTGAAGCCTATGCCCAGAGTCGAACACATTAAAAAAAAAAAAATACAACAGCTGCCCGTGTTAGTTATCAGTTAGCAGGCGAGACAGAAAGTCTGTGCGTACATTGTCACTTCCCTTGAAGTATCTCACAACGAAGTTAAACTGCTGCAAATACAGTGTCCAGCATGTCAATCTTGCATTAGCCGTCTTTGTCGTGCTGAGACTAGTAAGTGGCATAAGATCAGTTTCCAGAGTGAATGGTGCTCCATATAAATAATAGTAATATTTCTTAACACCATCAACCACTGCCAAGAGTTCCTTCTCAACAGTACAATAACTCCTCTAGGTGGGTTTTAGCTTACTGTTGTGGTATGCCACTGGGAAGAGTCCACCTTCTGTTTCTTGCATTAATACGGCACCTACTCCATCTTGTGAAGCATCAGTGCGCAGTATGAAAGGTTTGTTGGAATCAGGCAACTGCAAGATAGGCTCCTTACACAACATATTCTTAAGGGTGGCAAAAGATCTCTCTTGCGCTTCTCCCCATTCAATGGTGTTTGGAGCATGTTTTTGAAGCACCTCGTACAATGGTTGGGCAATAAGAGCAAAGTTGGGGATAAAATTCCTATAATACCCCACTAGGCCATGGAATGCTCTAACCTGTTTCTTGGTCACGGGTCTCGGGGCATCTCTAACCTTCCTGACCTTGTCACCCTGACACCTGCAGCGATTGTTGCCAACAATATGTCCGAGGAACTCCACCTCACTGTGAGCAATTTTACACTTGCTTGGCTTCACAGTCATGTTGAAACTCTGGAGCCTACTGAAGACAATTTCCAAGAGTCTGAGGTGCTCCTCCAACATGGCAGAATGAATGAGGACATCGTCAACGAACATCTCTACTCCTACAATACCATGGAGCACTTGTCTCATGGCACGATTGAATACTGCTGGGGAATTGGTAAGTCCAAATGGGAGGACTTTATACTGATACTACTCCTTAGGAGTAGCAAAGGCAGTGAACTGACGGCTCTCGGGGTGAAGGGGAATCTGAAAGAATCCCTTCGCCAAATCGAGCTTTGTGAAATATCGTGACCCTGCCAGCTTGGAGAAGATGGCAATGTGGTCACCCATCGGCTCAGCATCCACTTTGGTGATTGCATTTAGCCTTCTATAGTTGCCACAAATCCTGACTCCACCATCCTTCTTGCGGACTACTACCAGTGACTACAGTAAGGAGATGAGGGCTTTTCAATAATACCTGCAGTCTCCATGTCAGCAATTTTGTTGTCTACTGCATCCAGTAGTCGCATGGGAATCGGATATGGCTTAACCTTTACGGGAGTATGGCTGGTCAACTCAGTTTTGTGACAATCAACCTTTGCAAGTCTAGGTTGGTCTGAGAAGACATCAGCCTACTGACGGAGCAGTGACTTTATGGCATTCTGGTCACCTAATGCTAACAGTGTTAAGTAAAACATCTCCGACAGTCTCCTCCTGACAGGACTGAATGGTTAAGAGCTCGTCATCATGGTCATCAGCTGGGATCACCGCGGCTGCCCCGGTTTCTTCCAATGGCTGGCCACCATCATCAGCTACTCGTAAGCCAGTCTCCTCAAGGTTTGACTCATGATAAACCTCCAACATGTTAACGTGGAACCTTTTGCGAAGATTCCTCATCTGAATTATGTAGTTGAGGTCTGAAATGCACTCTACTACATCAAATGGACCCTTCCACTGTGCCAACAACTTGTTCTGGGCAGTGGGGAGTAACACCAAGCATTTATCACCTGAACTAAACTTCCAAAGTTTTGCTTTCTTATCATAGTAGGCTTTCTGAACTTCGCACACCCTGATCAATTCTTCCTTAGCTAACTCGCACGTCGACTGGAGGCAGTCAGCTAGATCAAGGACGTAGGTGTAGGTGGTCTTGACTTCAGGGTCGGGTTCTTCTTTGTCCCATAACTCGCGAAGGACTTGAAGTGGTCCATGGACCGACCTTCCATACACCAGTTCGAAAGGTGAGAACTTCAAGGAATGCTGTGGGGCTTCTCGATAAGCAAATAGAAGTGAAGCAATGAACCGCAGCCATTCCTTTGGCTGTTCAGTGGCCATGCGCTTTAACATCTTCTTGAGAGTCCCACTGAACCTCTCACACAACCCGTTACACATGGGATGATAAGGCGTAGTGGCAGGCCTCGGATGGACAGCAACCTGAATGCTTCGTTCATCAATCCAGAGCTGAACTGCGAACCCCGGTCGCTTAAGACCTCCTTGGGATACCTATGCAACAGAACACTTCAATCAATGCCTCAGCAACAGTGACGGCCTCTATATTCTTAAGGGCCACAGCTTCAGGCCACCGTGTGCTGAAATCAACAATAGTGAGGATATATCTTGATCCATCACTTGCCCTAGGAGAGATTGGCCCAACAATGTCAACTGCTACTCTCTCGAATGATTCGGATATTACAGGCATTGGTTTCAATGGCGCAGGACGGACACGTCCCCGGTCAGTGGTAAGCTGACACACATCACAGGAACGCACAAGCCTTTTTATTTCCTGTCCCATTCCTGGCCAGAAAAAGTCAGCATGGATGCGGTCACAGGTTTTCTTTTGGCCCATGTGACCTCCCATGACTGAACAATGACCTAATTCGAACACTGCCCGGCGATACTTCGCGGGAACGACGAACTGCAGTCGAACCTCACCCTGCGGAGTTTGTGACTCATAGTATAGCCGTCCTCGCTTGCAAAGGAACCTGGCTTGACCTCCCCATGAATACTTAATCACTTTACCCTCCAGCTTGTTATGCACTGAGGCAAGTGTCGGGTCAGACTATTGTTCTTGGACAACATCTTGACTACGAATCAAATCTTGTGGTGTTGCAATGGTCAACGGGGTGACACAGTTTGGAGCCTTGCCCATGGCTCGTGTTACTGCAACAGCCAAAGTCTGAGTAGCGACATCTAAGGCGCAACTGTTTTTGACCCCGGGTATGTTGCCGATAATGAGGTCAAACAAGGGCTTTGGCATGACAACAGCAGCTGTCAAGCCAGTGTAGAAAGGAAATGCCACCTGGATACGTGCCTCAGGGAACAATCTCACTGATCCATCAAAAAGTCTAACTTGGATCTGCCTACCCGTGTACTCGTCGGGCCGAACCAAACTTTGCTTGACAGAGCAGCCTGAGGATCCATTATCTCTCAGGACATTTACAAAAATGCCTCCCACAAACCCTGGCTGATCAAGAAAGGCAGTGTTACTGGTGAAAGAGTCTGAGGAGGTAGCAGTCAGTCATTGGTGAGACTGCGGAACAAATGATGCAGCAAATGTGGTGCCTTGAGAACCTGATGCCTGAGGGGTCGTGCTCACCATCTGAGGAGCTGGAGCATTGACCACCTGAGATGGGGAATTCACTGTCACTGAGGAGCTAGTGAGCTGTGGGGAAGTACCTGTACTGGTGGGGTTGGCACCACTGTGTGCTTGTTGGGGAATGAAGGCTGCATTTGCATCCTGCCTCCGATACACTAAAGTCGATTGTCCTGAGTGAGGGTTATGTGGTTTGTCCTTGCCCTGCTATTGCTTGAAATACCGGTACTGCTGCTGGTTAGGGTTCTGCTTGTCGTACTGCTTCCACTCAGCTTTCTGGGTATTTTGACCCTGGTCCCTCCTCTGCGAATTGCTTGGACCTTGGCCATTATTCTGAAATCGGCCTTGTTGCTGGAATTCAGTCTGAGACAGTTTCCCAGATTTATCAGCTTTCCTGTTCCAGGTATGTTGCTTACGAGTTTGATACCCGTTTGCAGTGAAGAAAGCATCAGCCTTCTCCACTTTGGCTGGCATCCCTTACCTGGCAGATCTTAAGCTGAGCCATAAGTTCGGCAGGCCACGACTTTTCATGCTATGTGCGCAGCATAAGATCAATTATCCCTTCATGCGTGGAAGGAGTTTCATCTTTCTCCATCCACTCATCTAAGTAAGCAGTAAGCCGGTCAAGAAAGTGAACGGCAGTCTCTTTTTCTTGTAAACACGCTCTCATAAACTGACTCTTGGCGTCATCAACTGTGAGACCGTACGCTTTGACGAGCGCAGCCTCCATCATCTCATACGTGAGATTGTCTCCACGAATTCTGTGGAGAACATCGAGGGCAGGGCCCTCAAACAGGCTAAGAAACTGAAGCCGCTTAGCTGCTTCATCCAGCTGGTAAAACTGAGCCATGTCTTCAAAACGAGCTACAGTATGAATGACTCGATTCGCTCGCCTTCCTTGTATGTAGGAAGCTTTATGTGTGGGGTCGCCATAACCCCTAAACCGCGGGGTTGTTTTTTCCTGACTTTCGTGTCTCGCGGGCATATTCGCGCTCCGACAGACTGTCTATAAATATTTGCCAAAAATCAGTTATCAGTCCTAGAATATTATAATTACATATGCTTATGGCACATACCTTCAGCTTTCTCCTGGGATGTTTGTTGAACCTTCGTCGAGTACCGTAGGACTTGTGGAGACCTCCGAAGCTGGGTAACGAAGTCTCCACTTTACACTTCCCAACAACCCGTAATATGATTACCACAGCCTGATATCACTAGAAACACTATTCTATGATCCTCAAATAGTTTGGAATCCGTACTCAAAAAAAAAAAAAAACACCGTGAAAGCAATGGAAATTACGAGCGCGTATGACATTCCCACTTGGCATCGTTCACCGCTGGTGTTCTGTCATTTATTATTCATAAAAACACTCACAGTTTATATTTCTATTACCATACTGTATAACACTTACATATACCTACAGACTTTATCCATAAGTTTCCTTTAGTAATAGTAGTTTATTGTCACTGTAGGCATTCAGTTTCTCTTTCAGTAAAATACGTAACATTCACTTTCTCGTCCTGTAAACTAGCGTTGAGAGTGAATCTGTCACTTTCATTTTCACTTTCATAACTCATTGTATTCATAAATGCTAGAGTGAAACTTTCACTTTCATTACTCCTAGTATATATACTCGTATTCTTATATTACTAATTATTTACATTTCTATTTACATTCTCTATTTTATTTACATAATTTACATTTCTATTTTATTTACACTGTGTTATGCAGTCACTTGCAGTAACTTGTAAAACTATTTTCCACTGTTCACTTATATTTACATTCATTGCTTTCACTTGCTGTTTACACATTATTTACATTTCCACTTGCACTGTTTTATTCACCAGATAGATCGTAGTCACTGTCAATTATTTTTATTGACAAATTAGCCTCACGTTCCACAGCAGTCACTTAACCCTTTACCTCTTTCCACTCGAGGTTTAGTACGGGGTAGAGGTCACAGGGCCCTTTTTCATGGGGCTAAAAAGCGGCGGAACTGGGGAGGCGCGAATCCGACGTGCTTTAACCTTGAAAGACGACAGTAAACTGAATACAGTGTGGTGGCCTGCCTAGGGGAAGTGCAATGCTGGAAATTTCAGCGGGGTGAAAGCTGCTAATATTTACGCTATGAAATGATTGGCAGGAAATCTAGACTATCTATCTATCTATTGCCAGAGGCCTCAATCCCGTTTGGGGTGGCCACAAACAAATCGCCTCCACGTCGCCCTGTCCCCCGCCATTTCACTGCCCTGCTCCCAACTCACACCCCACTCTCTCATATACCTCTCCACCCCATCCCTCCATCTCATCCTCGGCCTCACCCTCCCTCTTCCCCCCTCCACCTCACTAACATACACTCTCTTCGTCAGTCTTTCACTCTCCATCCTCTCCACATGACCAAACCACCTCAGTGTGTTCCTTATAACGCTTCCTATCACATCCACATCCATACCACAACGCTCCTTTATATCCTCATTCGTCAGCCTGTCTCTCCATGTGACTCCACAGGTTCCTCTTAAATAACTCATTTCCACTGCTGTCACTCTTGACTTGTGTTCTTCCAACAACTTCCAAGCTTCACTTCCGTATGTTAGAGTTGGTATCACGATATTGTCATGTAGTAACTTTTTCACTTCCATGCTCACTTTCCTGTTTCTTATCACTGCTTTCAAAGAACCAGTAACCTTTCTTCCCTGCTGTACCCTTTCAAGCACTTCACACTCCAAACCTCTATCCTTACTCATTACACTACCCAAGTACTTAAACGTACTCACATTTTCCAATTCCTCACCATCCAACCTCGCTGTACATTCACTGACTTCACCTCTCTCAAAGACCATCACTTTACTCTTCCCTACATTCACCTTTGGATTCCGTTTCTTACACACACTCCCAAACTCATCCACCAAGCCTTCCAGCTCCCCTTCGTCTTCACTCAACAACACAGTATCATCTGCAAACAACAGTACAGGGAGTTTACAAACACTGCCCTCTCTTGTTAGGGCCACTCCAACATCCACTACCCTACCTTGTACCTCTTTTATTACCCCATCCATGTACAGATTGAACAACCATGGAGACATGACACATCCCTGTTTCAACCTAACCTTCAAAGAGAAAAATTCACTTAGTTCACCATCCACACGCACTGCAGCCTTTGCACCATCGTACATACTCTTCACAGTATTCAACAACTTCTCATCTTCTCCATATATTCTTAATGCTTTCCACAATCCTTGTCTATCCACCATGTCATATCCTTTCTCCAAATCCATGAAAGCTGCATACAACTTCTTTCCCATCTCTAGAAACTTTTCCACTAAAGATCTAAGAATGAATATCTGATCTACACAACCTCTTCACTTCCTAAAGCCTCCCTGTTGTTGTCTAACTAATTCATCTGTTCTTTCTCTAACTCTGTCAATAAGTATCCTACCATTCACTTTTCCTATTATACTAAGAACACAAATGCCCCTATGATTACCACACACTTCTTTTTCCCCTTTTCCTTTGTACAAGGGAGTAATTATACCTGACTTCCAATCCTCCGGGACTCTACCTTCCTCCCAGGCCAATCTGCACATCTTCCACATCCATTCTACTACTATCTCTCCCCCATGCTTCAGCATTTCACCACACACTCCATCAATTCCTGGGGCTTTCCCCGATTTAACTTTCTTCATTGCTTCCACAACTTCTATCCTACTGATTTCTTCCTGTCTTCTCACCTCCCTCCAACTCCCAGCCATTCCCCAGCCACTTATACTTGCATTACTTCCATCCTGTATGATCAACAATTCCTTAAAGTGTTCTCCCCATCTGCTCAGTTTTTCTCCCTTCTCCACTAGTAATCTACCATTTTTATCTTTCACTCCCCTGCTAACCTCACTTCCACCCTGTCTTACTCTCTTCACCTCTTTCCAGAACATTTTCTTACAGTCCCTCCACTTTACACTCAAATTCCTTCCAAATTCCTCATCCACTCTCTTCTTACCCTTACTAATCTTTTCACCTATCTCATTCTACATATAAGTCTCTCTTCTGCCTCTCAACTTCTTCCACACCCCTATTTCTCATCCATTCATTGTATGCTTTCTTCTTTTGTGCCACACCCTGTCTCACCTCTTCAGTCCACCACGCTGTTCCTTGCACCCCCCCTCCATCTTCTCTTCCTCCCACACACCACATCACATGTTGCACATATTTCTTCTGTAAATGTCCTGCACACACCTTCCACATCCCCCATCTGCTCCAATTTTATTTACCCAACTGTTCCTCCACTTCTCTCTTATACTCTGCCTTTTTCTCATCCTCTTGTAACCTTTCCACTCTCCTTGCAACTACTCCTTCCTCTTGTCTTTCCCTTCTTCTATTTCTCCATCTTACTTGGATGCTAATTCTGGCCACGAACAAGTAGTGGTCAGAAAGTCCACTCCCCCAAACTCTATAAGCTCTTGCATCCATTACACATCTTTGCATCCTTTCATCCACACACACATAATCAATCATTGCCTTCCTTTCATTAAGTTCACCACCCACCCTTCTCATCACTCGCCATGTATACCCGTGGATCATTTATGCCTGAAGAGGGTATTGGCTATCACCAACCCCCTCCCAGCACAAATGTCAACTAATGCACTGCCGTTCTCATCTATCTCAGCAGGCTCACCCCACTCACCAACTATTCCATCCACCTTCATATTCCCTACTTTACCATTCATATCACCGATCAAAAACACTCTCTCATTCCTTCCAAACTTTTCCATGCACATTTCCACATTTGTCCAGAACTCTTCTCTCACTCTGCTAGCACGATGTTGCGTTGGCGCATGCACACACACAATCGCCCACATTTGTATTCCAACTTTCAACCTTACCCACACAATCCTTGACCCAAGTGATCTTATACTGTCTTATGCTCTTCTTCCATCTTTTACTCACAACTATAAATACTCCTTCCTTTGCCCTCTCATTCTCACCTACTCCTGCACATATACCCCATCCATACTCCGATTCTCTCACACTTTCTCCTCACCATTTTGTTTCAGTTATTCCACATACATCCACTTTCGCACCCGCAAGTACCTGGACAATCTCTCTCTCTTTCACCTCATCATTCACTCCTCTTACATTCCATGTTGCCATTACCAAGTCCTTTGTCCGGTCCTGGGTCGTCATCGTTTGGTCAGTCCTTGTCCGAGGCTTCTTGTTTGTCTTTTTAGTTAGTTGTTTTCTGGGGAGGGGCACTAACCCTCCGCCAACCCTTTTAATCGCCTTTTACGACAAGCAGGGATACTGGGGGAGTATTCTTGAAAAAGACCCCTACCCCCAGGGGTAGAAATCAAGACAATACATAATAAATTAGGTAGTTCCAGGTGAATGTAAATATCACTTAGGCTTCTCTCTTCCTTTCTTATATATATTTTTATTACGAGAATAGATTATACGACATATTTCAAGGCGAAATAAACAGGAAAAATTAGTGAACGAGTGCAAGTGAGGTGTTGTCAGGTGATAATCAGCCAATTCCAGGTGTATGGAACTATCATGTACCTTATTTCTTTCTTGTATATATTATTTGGTATAAGAATAGGGCATAGGGCTTATTTCAAAGGATGAAATCAGTGGAAAATTCCAGGGAAGATTTACTTAGTGTAGCATGGCTGGGCAGGCAAGAGGAGAGGGTAATGGATGGGAGGTAGGGAGGGGAGTCAAGAACGGGGAGAAATGGCTAAATTGTCAACAATGGATGGGAGTAAAGATGAGATTAGGAGTGCTGACTAATGTTGGACATTGACAGTACTGATAGATGATAAAAGCCACCACTTGAAAGCCCGGGAGAATTCAAAATAACACAGAATCACAAAAGTGATGCACTGCAGTTTGATCCCTTGCTCCCAAGCATCACAAAAGTGATGCCCCGTGGTTAAGGGGATAATATGTGCAGGGACAGTGCTTGTGGAGCTTGGGGCAGCTGCACCAGATGTGTCTGAAGCCAAGGAATCTCGCTTGAGCTTCAACATCTCAAGTTCATGTTTTTCATGTGCCCCATGCTCGGCACGTTCATGTTCTCGTTGTTCTTGCTCGTATTCACGTTCTCTCTCTCGTTGTTCTAACTCGAGTTGACGTTCTCTCTCATGTTGTTCTTGCTTGTATTTGCGTTGTTGTCGCTCTTGTTCTAACTCGAGTTCGCGTTGTTTTTGCTCGTATTCGCGTTGTTGTCGCTCTTGTTCTAACTCTAGTTCGCATTGTTTTTGCTCGTATTCGCGTTGTTGTTGCTTGGTTCACATTCTCTCTCACGTTCCTCGCATTGTTTTTGCTCGTGTTCACGTTCTCTTTCATGTTCTTCATGAGCATCTTTCTCATGTAGTTGCTCATAACTAAATCGTGAGAGGACGTAGGCTTGGATTGTTTCAGGGTCGCTAAGCCCCATATCTCTAGCTTCCTGTACATAGACGTTGGCAGCCATGATGCTAACTCAGTCTGAGTGAGGTAAAGACTAAGTACTGACTGCTATTTTGCAGAGAAATGCCAATAATCAAGAGTAAAGAATATAGGCACAGGGGGTGGATACTCGAAACAACTTACAACATTGTATCTCGCCGAGTTGGTTGTAACTTGATATAAACATTGTAAGCTCTAATTGGAAGTTCTTACAACGTATACTCAAAGCCTGGGGGCCGCCATATTGGACTGTAATTCTCTGTTGTAACTTACAGACGGTTCTTACAAGGCATACTCAAAACATTGTAGTGGCCATATTTGTTTGTATCTCGGATTGTGACTTACAGCAGGGTCGGAGGAGCTGTAAGTCCCCTATGTGGAAGTTTCCGACACTGCTGCGGGCCCTCCTCAGTTTTATCAGAGCAATTCACGTGATTTTATTGGTTAGTTAATGTGTTTATGCACTTCCAAGCGACATTTTATAGCAGCAAGTGTTAGAAAGAGACGTCAAAATTGCTCTTAGTGTTAATATTGAGCAAAAACGACCATAGTGAGATGTGTGGACCCACAGCATGTAGTCTTGGAGTGTTAATGATAATGAAAGATAAGAAATAGTGTATGATATCGAAAGAGAAAAAATGATAAGAGGTGAAATACAAGAAAGAAAAGAGAATAAACCTAACCTAACCTACCCTAATCTAATCTAACGACCTTTCCTTTGGTGAAGAGGAAAGAAATTACTTGCTGGGCTTAAACTATAATAAAATATATTTATTTATAAGATAATTCAGTAAGGGATCCAAAATAAGTTTTAAAAGAAAAACTAAAAAACAAAAAATGTCATTAAAATTTTGTTTTCATTAACCAAACCTTAAGTAACGATCCAATATCACAATACATGATCAAAATTAAAGCTCTAAATAAAACCGTAAGTGAAAACAAAAAAAATTACCCCCCCCCAAAAAAAAAACAATACCCAAACCTTTAGTAACCTAGCCTAACCAAAGGTAAGGGACACTGGCCGGTGAAAGGACTCTATAGTATGGGCAAAACGGTGTGTGCTGGATACCGTTTAGGTTGAGAGTTCATCTACATAGGCAGATGTGGGAAATATTTCCTCCCCTAAAGGTGCTATCTTTTTTCTCAGGAGTGAGAGGTGATTCAAAGGCACTGAGAGTGATACTACAGAGAAGATGGAGCTTGTGGCCGCCTATGAACATGATCGGCAATTACGTCGAGAGAGGAGGTTCAGAGACCCATTGGATCCATTGCATTTGAGTGATGAACATTTAATCAGGTATTACAGGTTTCCCCGTGAGGAAATTCTGCGTTTGTGCCAAGGACTAGAACCACAACTTGAACGCATGACGGGATCGCACGCCACCCCAACACAGACCCAATTATTAGTGGCTCTTCACTTCTATGCAAGTGGATGCTTTCAAAGTGTGATCGGGGATGCAACTGGCCTTCCTCAAGCAAGTGTTAGTAGAATAATAAAGCAGGTGACCAATATTTTCTATGAAAATGGGAGAAGAGAAATAAAGATGCCCCAAAGTGTTGCTGATTTAACATGAACAGTGCAGGGATTTTATGAAAAGGTGGCTTTCCCCGTGTCTGTGGTGCTATTGATGGCACACATATATCAATAAAAAAACCAGTCCATAATGAGTATGTTTATGTAAATAGAAAGAACTTCCACTCTCTAAATGTTCAAGCTGTGTGCAACAGTGACATTCTAATAACTAGTTTTTGTGCTAGGCATCCTGGAAGCACTCATGATGCCTTCATTTGGAGCCAGTGTCCTCTTAGAGATCGGTTTGAGGCAGGGGAGTTCAGAGGAAACGTATTATTAGGTAAGTTTGATTTGTCCTTATTTGCTTCTAGAAAGGAGAGATTTGATTGATGAAAAAAAATGGATCACATTAAATGTAGGTCCCAATTACTTTCCTTCTGTCATATATCGGTAAGGTTATTTGAGGGTTGGGATACTGTCATAATTTTAAAGGATAATTTTTTACTAAGTTTAAATAGTTTAAATATGATGCATCTTTGAAGAGGGAATCCTTTATGTTCACAGGAAATATCATCCAAAGATCGTTAACTTTTACCTGTTCGTGGCAAAGTGTTATGGTGCCTGACTCTCACTTTGAGAGACCTTGGTTCGATTCCCAGCACCTCAGCGGTAATATGTTGGATGTTGCAATTCTATTTCAGGTGACAGTGGATACCCTTTGGAGCCACACCTTCTCACACCATTTGCATCCCCCCAAACACCAGCAGAGGAAAGGTATAACAGAAGCCATGGCAGGACAAGATCAGTTATCGAGCATACTTTTGGAATACTGAAGTCACGATTCAGGTGCCTGCATCATTCGGGAGGAACATTGATGTATGCTCCAGAGAAGTGTGCCAAAATTACAGTGGCATGCATGTTGCTTCATAATTACTGTGTGCAGCGTCGAATCCCACTGGCTGAGCTGCTAGAGGATAATCATGGAGACATTCCTCACCAACATCCACCCGAGGAAAGATTGAACCATGATGGTCACAGAGTAAGGCGAGAGGTAGTTGAAATTGCTTTCATGTAGCCTGCCAGAGAGGACTGTTCACATAACATGCTTCATTTTTCACTCCACCTCTGCATCAAACCTTCCTCCTACATACAAGCACTTCTTGTCTTTGTTCAACATTACTACCATGCTTTGCAACCATTTTTCTACAGAATTCTTATTTCATATTTTGCTTAGATATCATAAGTAATTCTTCATGCTGACTGACCATATTGTTTCAGCTACTGTACAATATGCCAAAGTGTTGTCTTTATTAGGTTTTACCCTATACTGTACCTTGTTTTGATAGGAAATTGTCATGATGAGAGTTTCATTTTCTTATTGAAGGCTACTTGATGTAAAACAAATAATTTTTAATGATTAATTTCCTTCTGCTAAACAGCTTTGGTAGTGTTCATGAATTTCATGGCATTTAAGCACATAATTTTAAATTTACATATAAGTTTAGTTAACATTATCTGTTTTATCTAAGGTATGAGTGTAAATGTGTATGTGTGTAAGTACTGGATGATTGTGTCGCCCTGTCTTGGCTATACTACCTCTCTGAAGGGAAAACAGCTGAGGTATATGTATGTATGTATGGTTTTTCTGAAATCAATGTTATGCTTTTGGCATTAAACTATATCTCACACTGTGTACCTTGTTTTCATTGTTCATTAATGTACCAGTAGAACCAAAAAGTTCTTTCTTTGTTTTCCTGTGGTAGAAAAGCCAAAGTCATTTGAGGAGACAAACCCAATATATCACATGCAATCAGACATTCATGTTGGGTCATCATGCAGTGAACCGATGTTCTCATACGACAGACAGCATCTGACAGCAGGAAGGTGCGAGGAAACCTGTGGTTGCTTTGGCAATGTACATATTCCATCCAATTAACTGAGACACCTCGGTTGGTTCATCACCCCTGGTTATATGGTAACCACCCCATGTTTTAGCTGTAGGCTAGTTGATTACCTATTGAAGCTAATACCAGTAAAACTGGTAACCACGAATGTTAACAATATCCTCTAATTTTTGTATTCCTTTTTAAGAATATCAAATTTTGGTTACTACCTGCATTAACTAGAAGACTACATGCATTAACAACAAGTTACATTAAAACCTCGATAGTCAACTGACTGAAAAGGAATATAAAATACATTCCTTTAAGGTATGAACCACTTTACTTACAGAAATACAATTTTAACAAAATAAATGGCAGGATAGGAAAATACATGTAAAGTAAAAAAATTATCACCTCTCCACTCCCCCATCCTCTCCACATGTCAAAACCACCTTAAAGTATTCCTCTTCACCTTTTCAGTAACATCTACATGAACACCACAACACTCTTTCACCTCCTCATTTGTCAATCGGTCTCTCCATGTAAATTCACATGCTCCTCTCTGATAACTCATTTCCACAGCTATCACCCTAGACGTGCATATCTCTTGCATAGTCCACACTTTACATCTATAAATTAGGGTGGGTATCAAACACTTTACTTCTATACATTAAGGTGGGTAGCACAATACATTCATGGGGTGACCAAAACACTTCCATAATTAATTTCATATTCTTTATCACAGCTATCAGTGATCCAGCAACCTTCCTTCCCTGCTGCAATCTTTCACATACTTCATCTTCCAAAATACCATCCTATGGCCTTGGCTACACAATCATTTTTCAGCGTTAGTTTTGGAGCATGGTATCGAAGTTTTGCAGAAGCACTGATCATGTAGACAACAACCGTCTCAGTTTTTCTGTCTACACGATCATTGCTTCAGCAAAACGTCGATAACATGCTCCTACACTGACACTGAAAAATGATTGTGTTGCCAAGCCCAAACTCATCATCCAAAGGACTTGAAGACAGGCCCTCACATGTACTCAGCATCCAGCCTCACTTTACATTCACTAGCATCATTCCTTTCCAACACCATAACGTTCAGCTTAGGATTTTGTTTGTTGCACTCGCTCCTAAAGTCACTCACCAAGCCTAACAGCTCGCACCTTCACTTTACACTAAAGTATCATCTGCAAACAACATTATTTTTCATACTTATAGTCTACGTATGAGCATTGTAGGCTATCACAGTCTAGAGGTGGGTAGGTAATACTGACCATTATACATCACAGTATCGTAAGGTGGGTGTTCTGAAATAAATAGGGCAACTTCCAAATAATTACATACCATACTCAGCCAGTCCCAGGATAAATGCCTAGTGTTTTATATTCTAACAGAGAAAGAGAGATTAACATTCAATAAGTCTTTGGCCAGAAATGGTTAATTTCCTTTTAAATTAATTTTTCGGTTATCTAATAAGTAAATGATTTCTTTCATTTATTGCATGCATTATTGCAGCTATACTCTGCACTGAGGATGCAAGAGTTTGCATTGATCTTGGGACACACTGCAATGAAGTAGTTAGTTCACGAAGAACTTGAACACCATCTGGTATACTCTGCAGAGTATTATCAATGGTTTCCAAGTTTCTCGATAAATCCTCTACTGCTGATTTTAGTTCTCGCTGAACTTCAATCATGGTGGGAACCAAGTTGCCTTCTGCTGATCCGCGGTTGGCTGATCTTGAAGGTCGTGGTGTTTGTTGTGCTGTTGTGGCAAATTCCGCTGGGACCATGCCACAATATTGATGTTCACTGTGACTGGGTGTTAGAATATCTAGTGTCTCGTGAATCTTCCTCCATCCTGAAGTCAGTCACTTCGACAGTATATTGATCTTCGGGCACAACTTCTGACACTGGCACCGCGCTCGCATGAGCAACCGGAACTGAAACAGGGAAACAAAATTTTAAAATTGTCATTATTTTTATATTGGATGATTTCATAAAACCGCAATAATAGAATACTACTGCAACAGGACAAGTAGAGACAACACAACACAGACCTGCCCACAGCAGCTTGGATTTGTCCTGGGTTAAATAACACATGAAACGTGCCTTGACTGAGGTGGGGCAATTAAAACATACACATAGTGGAGCAATGCATGGCACATAGCACTGTAAACAAAAGCCGCAACAAAAACAGCATAAGAAAAATGCAAGACATTCCCTCTGTGGCAACTGCGTACCTGTGGTTGGCAGACACAGGCTGTGCTGTGGTTAAGCAACAATAACAATACAACCTCAAAACTCACACTAACCCTAGATTAGCTTTGGCTACTGACACAGGTTAATGCTTTGATAATCCAATAAGTGAAAAATCCCTGGCAGCATTGAATTTCAAAAATCTTTTGAGAGGGAATGGGAATCAGTAGCTCTCAAAGGTTGTAATAATGATCTGCGGGAATAATACAAGTGAATATATAATCCAGCTACTTAATTTTTCCTTGACTGTGTTAGAGTGCATCCATTTCAGAGTATAAAGGTTTTGACTTAATGATCCATTCTCACCATATTAACTGATAATTTTCGTTGTAGGTAAACAGTAATAACAAGACACTGTGACTTGATATAATGTGCCTACTTGTACACCATCTTTTATCTGTTTACTTACAACTGTGGCCAACATTGTTTATTTCCTGTACAGATATATTAATTACAAGCAAGAAGTATATGCTGTATACCAAAAACATTAACAACGTAAAAGCATTATGTACTTACCATCTTCACGTGCAGGGTCATCATCAAGGCTGTCCCTGACATTAGGCATCCCTTCGGCAGCTTCAACAGTTATCAGGGCAAACATTGCCTCCTCAACCTCGGTTAGCCTTGGTACATCACTAGTACCTCCTCCTGAAAAAAAAAGAAAAAAAAATGTTTTAAATATAAAAAATGAATGACCCTATTCATGTTAGTGCTACATCAATAGCATACAGTTTTTTTAGGGAAGAACTCATGAATTACCTCATTTTTTTAACTTGGTCTATGTTTCTCATTCTTTCTGTCCTTATATATGTACTGGTTTTGGCATTATGGCTTAATAAAGAGTTAGGGATGCTCTTAGGTTTGGATAATTGTATATTTGATGAAAGAATTTTTTTTCTGGTATTTTTGACATAATTAGATTGATTTTCAGCCTCAGTAATACAACAAAAAAATTTTGTTGTTCCAATACCCAAAAGCCTAACCATGTCCACCAATTGAATTGTTGAAAGCAGTTTGCTTCCCAAATTAATTCAAAGAATCATAATAAAAAAAAAAAATGCAAAGAAGGAAACCCTTCTGCAAGTTTACCACAAAGGAAAGGATATCACTGGCTGACTATTTGGTAAAGTTGCCATACGGTAACTTAGGTAAAATAAAGCTTCTATGTCACTGACATTATGGCTTCATAGGTAAGCAATGTTAAAGGAATCCGGTTTCTTTGTTTTGTGGGAATTTACCACACTTAAACTCTGTAGTACAGTACTATCAAGTTTTTTAGTTTGTTATGGTCTTACCTGTTTTACTTAGCTCCTTCTTTATCGCTGCTGCCTTCCTTTTTACTTGAGTTTTGAAGTCAGTAAATTTTCTTCTGACTTCGCTGCTGTCTCTCCTGACTCTACTAATGGCGTTGACTTGTAGTGCCACAGCCACCCAAGCATGGTTTTTGGCTTTTGTTGTAACAGTAGGTGAGAAGCTTCCCAAAATCACGTCTTTCCTCTTCTCCACCTCTCGTATTAACACCATCACTTCATCATCGGTGAAACTGGGTCTCCTCTCCTTTGCGGCTGGCTCTGTTGCTGTTCCGGTAGGCTCCATCTTCCTTCTTGTCCTGTTAGCGGGTATAATCTGCTGCGTCACTTGCTGGGGTGCCCACTTGGCCTTATCTGTGAGTGCTGACGTGTCGTTTGTTTTGGTCGCATCAGCTGGCTGTCCTGTGTTTGGCTATAACATTGGCAACCCTGCTTTAAAGTCAGTAAGGAACTACGCTGTGATTGGCTACAGGAGTCCCGCCAACAATCAACTTTGCGTGAAAGACTTACAAGCGGGAGGAGATACTTGCACGTAAATATGCTTTGAGTATGGCCTGTAACTGGGATTGTAGACACATTGTAAGCTACTTGAACGTATGTCAGTTACATGACCCGTCGCTTACGTAACTTAAGTGAGCTTCGAGTATCAGGGTCCAGGTTAGTGGTGACCAGTTTTATCTAGTTAAACTGATAAAGAAAGAAAATATAAAAAACGACTAACTGTCAAAACTATGATGTAAAATTAATAGAAATGAATCAATAATCACCAGTAAGATAGTGCCTATAGACTTTAATGATAAATACCTAAGTATGAGTGAGTGAGTATTATCTCATTAATAACTTTAGAGCTAGGAGTTAATAACCTGGAATGAGGTTGCCAGACGTCATGGGGTTTTTGAGAATATTCAGTATTAAAGAATACTTTAAATGTTAACTTGTCAATGGAGACAACGAATTGACTTGTGAAATCAAGCAGAAAGTGATACTTTATTCCGGCTTACTTCGCCGATTCTCTAAGGACGAGAATTTATAAACTTTCTCAACAGTACACAGCAGAGACTAATTACTCACGAGTGCTGTTTGTAGTACTGTTAGCCTCTCGAGAAAGTGACTTCACCCCTGACAATCAGTAACTAATACTAATAGTAATAAGCAGGTTCTTGCTGGTGCATTAACTCCTGGTTGGACAACGGATTTTAAGCTTAATACAAAAGGACTGGCCTAAGTACCAGTTATGAATAATCCAAAGTGTTTATGCAAACTAGGAGCTGCAACTAGAATAAGCTTAATGTGGAGAAATAAAACACGAGTTTACATTACATCAAGCTCAAAGAAAAAGAACTGTAAATTTATTGATTATAATGAAATAAATTTTACATTACACGAGTCTCAAATGAATTCAAAATAAGAACACACTCGCTCACTCAAAAGCTAAACTCTTAAGCCTAGGAAAAACGAAAGGAAATACTGGTCAGAGTGTGGGCTAAGCAGAAAGACTGGGCGTTGACACATATGACGGACACTGCAACTGCTAAACCTCTGCACTGATTCACGCTGAGTGGAGATTTCCAGTACTCGGTGTACACGAACCTTCTCTCACGGCACTTCAATCCTGACTGACTTCAAATTGTGAGAGAGAGGCGAGGGCCGGCAGCGCATGCTAACGGCCAACGGAAATAATGTGAGTGAAACACGCCCACAATAAATCACTCAGTGAAGGCAGCAATGTAGCGTGCAAGGATGATCATTTATGAAACAGTGAAAATTGTTCTGAAAACGGTCCCAATTGAGTGAATGTGTGGCGGCTGACTGAGTGATATTTATTGGGAATTCCACTAGAATTTGCGGTTTCCCACCAAAGTTCGATGTCACCAGTTTGTTTAGATACAGAATCGAGCGAATTCGTGACAGAAAAGTATTTGGCAAAAGATAAGGTGTTTTGGGCGTTCATGGATTTAGGAAAAGCGTATGATAGAATTGATGGGGAGGTTTTATGGAATGTTTTAAGATTGTATGGACATGATGGTGGGTTGTTAAAAGGAGTGAAAAGTTTTTATGTAAATAGTAGAGAGTGTGTAAGAGTAGGAAGTACCGTCAGTAATTGGTTTCCTATGAGAGTGGGGCTGCAGCAGGGATGTGTGATGTAGCATTGGTTGTTTATTATTAATATGGATGGTGTTGTAAGGGAAGTGAATGCGAGAGTGTTAGGTGGAGCTATGTGTCTGGTGAATGCTGATGGTAAAGAGTGGAATCTGAATCAGCTGCATTTGCAGACGATAATGCACTGGTGGCTGATTCGGAGGAGTGACTGAGAAGTTGGTACAGGAGTTTGGAAGGGTTTGTAAAACGAAGAAACTGAGAGTAAATGAGAATAAAAGTAAAGTGATGAAGTGTCCGAGGCTGGTAGTTGGTAGGGGGATGAATATAGTTTTGAATGGTGAGTTGCTAGAGGAGGTAGAGTGTTTTAAGTATTTAGGGTCACATGTTGCTGTGGATGGACGAATAGACGTATAAGTGAAGTTCAGAATGAATGAAATAGGAAAGGTGCTGTGAGAAATGAAATAAGTGTTTAGATGTTTGCTTGGAATGGATATAAAAAGAAGGCTGTATGAAGGTGTCGTGGTACCGACTGCATTGTCTGGGTCTGAAACATGGAATATGGGTGTAGCAGAGACGAAAAGTTTGAATGTAATGGAGATGAAATGTCTGAGGAGTATGTGTGGAGTGACGCATATGGATCGAGAGAGAAATGATGAAATGGAAAGAAGAACTGGAGTTAGGCGGGAGGTGGCTGATCGAGTTGAGCACAGAGTGTTGCGATGGCTTAGGCAAATGGAGAGAATGGATGAAGAGCGATTAGTGAAAAAGTTAACTGGATCGGATGTGAGAGGTGTAAGAATGAGAAGTAAACCATGAATAGGATGGATGGATAGTGTGAAGAGGGCGTTAGATGCAAGAGGGACGTCTGTTGAGCAAGGAAGACTAGCTGTGCATGGTGAGAATGACTGGAGAGAAATTGTGAATGAATAAACAATGACACAACCCTGAGGGGTTATTCTCCCACATGAGGTTTGATCAGCTTTTGATCAGGTCAGGTGCGGGTAAGGGGATGGGTCCATTATGATGTGGCAGAGGTAAACCAGCTCTGCTGTTGGGTCCTGCTGCAGATGTCGCTGATTGCACTGTGCAGATGACCCTCGTGTGGTGTGAGGCAATGAGGATCTGTCCCTTCTCCCCTTGGAGCTAAGATTCGAATACATGTGTATGTGTGTGGATGAGTAAATTGAGAGTGTGTCGTCCTGTCTCGGCTACCTCCTTTTCTTTGGGGGAAGCAGCCTAGGTATATGGACAGATAGATAGTTTTCTCCTTGTAGTGCCCGATCATTTTTATGTATTTCTCCATCAGCTTTTCTGATCTGGTTGGTAAGGCATTGTTTGTCTATCTATCTATAGCCCGACGCCCTAATCCCACAAAGGGTGGCCTCAGACAAAACGCCTCCAAGTCCCTCTGTCACCCACCATTTGACTATTCTTCCCCCAACTCACCCCCCCTCCCTCATATACCTCTCAACTCCATCCCTCCACCTCATCCTTGGTCTACCCCTCCCTCTCCCTCCCTCCACCTCACCTACATACACCCTCTTAGTCAGTCTTTCATTCTCCATTCTCTCCACATGTCCAAACCACCTCAGTGTATTTCTCCTAATCTTCTCAACCACATCCACATCCACCCCACAACGTTCCTTCTCTTCTTCATTCGTCAACCTGTCCCTCCATGTCACTCCATATGCTCCTCTCAAGTAACTCATTTCCACTGCTCTCACTCTTGACTTATTCCCCTCTTGCAAGGTCCACGTCTCGCTTCACAATACTATCATGCAGTGACTTCTTAACTTCCATACTCACCTCCCTATTTCTCATCACTGCTTTCAGTGAACCAACAACCTTCCTTCCCTGCTGTACCCTTTCAGCACTTCATCCCCCAAAGTTCCAACCCCACTCATCACATTACCCAAGTACTTGAATGCACTCACATTCTCCATATCCTCACCATCCAACCTCACTGTACATTCTGTGACTTCATTCCTCTCAATCACCATAACTTTCCTTTTGTTTACATTAACTTTCAGCTTCCTCCTCCTACACACTGTCCAAAATTCATTCACCAAACCTTGCAACTCCCATTCATCTTCACTCAACAATACTGTACCATCAGCAAACACCAACACCGGAATCTTCCAAATCTCACCCTCATTCATTAGAGCCACCCCCACATCCACTGCCCTACCTTGCACCTCCTTTACAACCCCATCCATGTATATATTAAACAGCCATGGAGACATCACACAACCCTGTTTCAGTCCCACATTGAGATCAAAGAACTCACTCAGCTCACCATCCACTCGCACAGTAGCCCTAGCTCCTTCGTACATACTCTTCACAGCATTCAACAATTTCCCCTCCACCCCATATATACTTAATACCTTTCACATACCTTGCCTATCTATTCTGTCATAAGCTTTCTCCAAGTCCATGAAGGCAGCATACACTTTCTTTCCCTTCTCTAGATACTTTTCCGCTTAACATCTTAGAACAAATATCTGATCTACACACCCTTTTCCTTTCCTAAATCTCCCTTGTTCTTCTCCAACTAGCTCCTCTGTCATATGCCTAACCCTATCAATGAGTAGTCTACCATATATTTTACCAGTCACCCTAAGAAGGCAAATACCCCCATGGTTACAACATACTTCTCTCTCCCCTTTTATTTTGTATAAAGGAACAATTATACCTGATTTCCAGTCCTCTGGAACCCTTCCCTCTTCCCATGCCAATCTACACAACTTCCATATCCACTCCACAACAATCGCACCCCCATACCTCAGCATTTCACCACACACTCCATCAATTCCTGGGGCCTTTCCCATCTTGATCTTCTTCATTGCTTCCACTACTTCCGCCCTACTGATCTCTTCCTCCCTCCTCTCGTCTCTCCTTCTCCCAGCCATTCCCCAACCACTTATACTCGCATTGCTCTCACTCTCTACATTCAACAAATCCTCAAAATGCTCCTTCCATCTCCTCAATTTCTCTGTCTTCTCCACCAACAATCTATTATTCCTATCTTTCACTCCCCTACTATATCCCCTTTCACACTGCTTTACTTTCTTTACCTCCTTCCAAAACAATTTCTTACTCTCCCTCCATTTCACACTCAGATTCCTCCCAAACTCTTCATCCACTTTCTTCTTACTCTCCTTCACTAGTCTCTTAACCTCCCTTCTCCTGCTCACATATACCTCTCTCTTCTCTCTCTCATCTTCTCCCCTACCTCTACTCGCTAACCATTCACTATATGCCTTCTTCTTTTGTTCCACAGCTCGTTTCACCTCATCATTCCACCATGCTGTGCCTTGCACACCCTTGCATCTCCTCCTCACTCCACAAACCACCTCACACGCTGTGCCTATCTCTTCTGTGAATATCATACATAGGTCTTCCACCCCTTCCATCTGCTCTAGCTCATACCTTCCCAATCTTTCTTCCACTATACTCTTATACTCTGCCATTTTCTCACTATCTTGCAAATTCTCCACTCTTCTCACAGGAGCTGTTTCCTCCTGTCTTCCCCTTCATCTCCTTAACCATTTTCTTTGCAGCTTTATCTTGGCCATCACTAAGTAATGGTCCGAGACTCCATTCCCCCACCCTTTCCACACTCTTGCATCCAACACTTGTCTTCTCATTCGCTCATCCACACACAGGTAGTCTATCATTGCCTTTCGTTCAACAAGTTCACCATCCATCCTCCTCATTACTCTCCATGTATACCGGTGGATCATCTTATGCCGAAAGTAGGTGTTGGCTATTGTCAACCCCTTACCAGCACAGATGTCCACCAAAGCACTACCATTCCCATCTACTTCAGCTGGCACACCCCACTGACCAACCACTCCATCTACTCGTTCATTCCCAACTTTGCCATTCATGTCTCCAATCAAAAGCACTCTCTCGCTCCTCTCAAACTTGTCCATACATGCTTCTACTCTCACCCAAAACTCATCTTTCACTCTTACCACTCGGTCCTCTGTCGGAGCATACACATATACAAACGCCCACGCATATATACCTACTTTCATCTTCACCCATACAGTCATTGCACCCACTGTTCCATACTCTCTTATATTCTCCTTCCACTTCTTGCTTATCATCAGACATACTCCCTCTCTTGCCCTCTCATTCTCATTGTTTGTACTCTTACGAATAATAAGCTTATCATTTGCTGCTTTCTCAAAAATGGCATCCACGGCCTCTGTTACATCATCTACTCCTGTACCTGGAATAGAAAAGCTCATTTTTTTTAGGAGGGTGACCTGCTGCAAAATTCCACAAACTGACCATGGATGATGGAATCCCTCACAACTCGTGCCTCATGGAGCTCTTCCTATGTTTCTTCAAGAATGTTAGGTTTATATAAGTAAATATGGAATGATGCTCCCTTTTCTGGCTAACCTTGCACCATTCCACACTGGCTGGAGCTCATCCTGTATGATGCAGGAATAATAAACTAAAGTGGGAGGAGGATGGTCAACAGTACTCTCACCCCGGACAGCGCCAGTTGTTGGCCGAGCAATGACCCCCCCCCCCCGCCACACTGTCTTATGTTATTTGCAATTAACTCCTCCAGCACATCAACTCTTCGGGTAAGGGAGACCCAAACTCACAGAACAGTTACACTAGTTATCCAGTCATATATGAAGCAGCCTTACATTTATCGATGATTGTGTTGCTGTTATCCTTGAGGTCTAGTAATCTGAGGGCACCAGTTGGACTGAGGACCTTGCCTTGTGCATGGGTTCGAAATTCGTCTCTGCTGTTTAAAGTTATTTAATTGTACAATGCTGTCAGAGAAGCAATTGGGTCTCCCACTTTCTGGGATGACAATGACGTAATCAGAAGGCCAGAAAACCGGCAAACAACAGGCTTCAGGTTCGATTCCCAGGGTGGTTATGAAAACTTTGGGGAAAGTCTTTATTGCCAAACCCTGTTAATACTTACACCTGAATAGGGATCTGGATTATTAAGTCGATGGGTTGTGAGTGACAGACAAAGGAATGATTGAGACAAGAAAAAGTGATTGTCTGCCTTAATAAATCTCGTCCAGTCAACAGACATAAATCTAAGTCTTTTTCCCTTTTTCCAATCTTATGCCACAATGCACATTTCTAGAAAATAAAGCTCTTCATATTCTTTTACTGTATTTGATAGAAAGTACCACCGCCTATTAAACACTGATATACAGGAAATTATTATTATTACCTCCACCAACGAAGTTGAGGTTCATTAAATTTTGGCAGTGATTGAGTTGTCTGGTATGGTATTGGCATTATCGGAGGCAAACGCTCTCTAGGGGCGCATAACTTGTAGAAAAAGTGCTTTACTAGCGTAGCCCTAAATGGTACTCCACATCAGCAAAGCTTCATACTACTACCCCGTACCTATTCTGTCGCTGATATGCAGTGCGAAGCCTCACGCACTGGGAGACATTAAGCATTTGGGAAAACTGAAGCATATTGGTTTGCCACCATGCCTATCTTTTACCCAGACTTCTCTCTCTCAGTTTCTTCCATCAGATTCAGATTTGCTATGAGCTCGTGCGCAAAAAGTTCCTTTGCATCCTGAGTTTCTGAGTTTTTCTTATCCCTATCTTACTGCCTCCCTGTAGCCTCCATAACAGTGGGCATCGGACCAGTCAAGGAAAGAGCACTACAATAATAAACAAGATAAAACTATTAAAAATAGGTAAGATATATTACTATTATTATTATTATATTTATACTTACGGAAAGTTCTGTAGTAAGAATATATGAAGTACATGGGAACTTGTTGAAGGCCGTGAAGAATATGTATGAGGGTGCTAAAGCTGCAGTGTGTGTGGATAGTGATCTGAGTGATTGTTTCTGCTTGAAGGTTGGATTGAAACAAGGATGTGATATGTCTCCATGGTTGTGCAATGTGTATATGGATGGGGTTATAAAAGAGATACAAGGTAGGGCAGTGAATGTTAGAGCAGCCCTAGTGAGAGAGTGCAGTGTTTGGAAACTCCCTGAACTGTTGTTTGCAGATGATACTGTGTTGTTAAGTGAAGACGAAGAGGCGCTGCAAGGCTTCGTGGAAGAATTTGGGAGAGTGTGTAAGAAACGGAATCTAAAGGTGAATGTAGGGAAGTGTAAAATTATGGTCTTCAAAAGAAGTGAAGTCAGTGAATGTACAGTGAGGTTGGATGAGGAGGAAATGGAAAATGTGAGTGCGTTTAAGTACATGGGTAACGTGTTGAGTAAGGATGGAAGTTTAGAGGGTGAAGTGCTTGAAAGGGTACAACAGGGAAGAAAGGTTGCTGGTTCCTTGAAAGCAGTGATAAGAAACAGGGAAGTGAGCATGGAACTGAAAAAGTTATTAAGTGACAGGATTGTGATACCAACTCTGATGTATGGAAGTGAAGCTTGGACCTTGTAGGAGGGACAGAAGTCAAGAATGAGAGCAATGGAAATGAGTTATTTGAGAGGAGCATGTGGAGTCACATGGAGAGACAGACTGACAAATGAGGAAGTGAAGGAGTGTTGTGGTGTGGATGTGGATGTGATAGTAAGAGTTAGGAGAAACACACTGAGGTGGTCTGGCCATGTGGAGAGGATGGAGAGTGAGACACTGACGAGGAGACTGTATGTGCGTGAGGTGGAGGGAAGGAGAGGGAGGGGAAGGTCAAGGATGAGATGGAGTGGAGAGGTAATATGAGATAGGGGAGTGCGAGTCGGGAGCAGGGCAACGAAATGGCGAGGGACAGGGTGACACGGAGGCGATTTATTTGTGGCCACCCTTTACGGGATTAAGGCGTCTGGCAATAGATAGAGTATTATTATTATAATTATTATTATTATTTTATTATTATTATTATTATTATTATTATTATTATTATTGTTTCCCACAGATTCCCCTATCCAAAATCATTTAATCATGGGAGTCGTTTCAGAGAGCCACGAAGGGCCCAATACCTGCCCAGGGCCCCAACCAAATGGGCAGATTCTCATGGCCATGCGGAATGTGAGAGGTGAGAATGAGGAAAGCCAAAGGGTGGAAGTGGTGAATGTGTTCAAGAGCGCGCGATATGCTGTGATGATGGCATTGTGTGAAACGAAGATGAAAGGGTGCGAAGTGGGGAGTGGGAGGGTGTGAAATGTGTAAGATCGGGAATGAATGGGCAAGGAAGATGCAAGGAAGGAGCTGCTTTCTTGATGAATGTGGTGTGGCAGAGTGGAGTGAGAGACTATAAAAATGTGTCAGCTCGAGGTGTATGTATGTCAAGTCCAAGTCTGAGTAAGTGAAAGTGGCAGTGACAGTAGCATATGCACCGTGTGAGGACAAGAGTGAGAGAGAGAATGACAGGTTTTGGGATGAGCTGGGTGAAGAAGTGGGAGAAATGCCCAGGAGCTATAAAGTGATCGTAATGGGGGATATGAATGGAAGAGTGGGCACTGGTCCCGAGGATGACATAATGGGCTGGTATGGTGTACCCGGAGAAAATGATAATGGGAATCGACTAAAAGATATGTGTCAGGAGAGGAGGTTGTGCATTTGTAATTCGTATTTCAAACACAAACCTGCACATAAATATACATGGTATAGAGGAAACGGGGATCGTGTTGAAAGAAGCCTGGTTGATTATGTGCTGGTAGAGAGGTCAATGATGGGAAGGGTTGCTGATACAAGGGCCATGAGAGAACGTTGTGGAGATCTGTCAGATCATATGATTGTGGTATGCAAGATCAAGCTGAGAGGAGTGAGGTGGATCAGGAGAGAGAGGAGCAGTCAGGGAGAAAGACTGAAAGTTGAGAAACTGAGGATCAAAGAAATGGCAGATGATTACGGGACCAAAGTAGAGGAGGAGTTAGAATCGGTGAACTGGAAGGAAATGGATCTGAGCAGCATGTGGAATGCATATAGGGGATTGCTTAGTTAGGAATGCTAAAGCGGTGTGTGGTGTGGCAAGAGTAACAACAAAGAAGAAAGGTACTGCATGGTGGGACGAAGAGGTTAAGAAAGCGGTGGAGGAAAAGAGGAAGAAGTGGCTAAAGTATTTACAGGATAGTGGTTCACTTGAAATAAGAACTGAATATACTCACAGCAAGAAGCACGTAAAGAGACTAGTGAAGAGGAAAAAGAAGGAGGTAAATGATGATCTAGGAAAAAAATGAATGCGAACTACTCTGAAAATAGGAAGTTCCTTTTGGTGCGGAAATGTAGAAGTGAAAGTGGAAAGAAATGTGATGGTGTGATGATGCAGGTGGTTGATTGTTAACCCATGGAGATGAAGTAAGGACCAGATGGAAAGAATATTTTGAATGCCTGATGAATGGGAATAGAGAGAGAGCAAAGCGGCTGTAACCAAGATTGGTTTTGGAGGAGTGCAGAGAAGGAATGCAATGCCAGGAGACGTGACACTCACACAGGTGAAGAGTGCTGTGAAGGGGCTGAAAAATGGGAAAGCAGCTGGGGTTGATGAGGTGTATGCACAAAGCCCTAAGTGTAGTGGAGACAGTGGAATGAAGTGCTTGTTGGAGATTTGTAAGAAGGCATGGATGAGTGAAACTGTGTCTGCAGAGTGGAAAAAGGCTGTGATTGTACTCCTGTAAACAAATAAAGGTGAGTGAAGTGAGTGCAAGAATTATACTGGCATAAGTTTATTGAATGTGGTAAGGAAGGTATATGGAAGAATTATCATAGAGAAAGTAAGAGAGATATCAGAAGTCCTAACGAGTGATGAACAGAGTGGCCTTAGGAGTGGCAGAAGATGTGTGGATTAAATATTTGTAGTAGACAGATAGTAGAGAAGGCTTGCAAGAAGGACCATAAGGTGTTTATGGCATTCATGGATCTGGAAAAAGCTTATGACAAAGTAGACAGAGAGGGATTGTGGAAAGTTTTGTGCATGTACGGTGTAGATGGTAACCTGCTAGATGCTGTCAAGAGTTTTTATGATGGTAGTGAAGCATGTGTAAGGGTTAATGGGCATCTAAATGAATGGTTCACGATCGGTGTGGGCGTGTGATAAGGTTGTGTGATATCCCCATGGTTGTTCAATATATATATATATATATATATATATATATATATATATATATATATATATATATGGATGGGGTGATGAGAGAAGTAAAAACACGAGTAACGGAGAGAGGGATGTTGTTGGTAATGAATGGTGATGGATGGAATATCTCAAATTTGCTGAATGCTGATGATGTAGTACCGCTTGCAAGTGCCGGACAAGAACTTGGTAGGCTTGTGCAGAGTTTTGCTGATGTCGGTGAGCATCGTGCCATGAGAGTGTATGTAGAAAAGAGTAAAGTGATGGGTATTGAGAGAGAATGTGACTCCCAGTGTGATGTTACATTGAATGGAGAGAGACTGGAATTGGTGAGAGAGTTCAAAAACCTGGGTACAGTGAGTCAGTAACAGAAAAAAGAGGAAAATGTGCAGAAGTTGAAAGTAGAGTGACACAAGGAAGAAAAGTAGCTGGTGAAATGAAAGCCTTGATAAGAAAAAGAGGATTGAGTGTTGCAGCTGCACGAGGCTTACATGAGGAACTGTTAGTGCCAACTTTAACATATGGATGTAAGACTATGGTGTGGCATGAAAATGAAACGCCAAGAGTGAAAGCAGCGGAGATGGGGCTGCTGAGGAATGTATGTGGAGTACAGAGGGTGGATAGGATACGAAAAAATGTGATTCATAAAAGGTGTGGCGTGAGGAAGTCGGTGGACACCAGAATCGAAGAGAGTGTACTGAGATGGTATGGTCATGTGGAGAGAATGGATAACAATACAGGTAGAGTGGTGAAAAAGGTACACCTGAGCGAATTTGAAGGAGGGAGGAGGCGAGGTAGGCCAAGGAGAAGGTGGAGAGATATGGGGGATGAGTGTGTGAGGAAAAGAGAGGCTTGTAAGTCGGTGAGGCTAGGGTACTGACAAGAGATCGAGCTGGCTGGATGAATGTTGTGAGGAGAAGTGCATGATCAGGAAATCTGCCACCCATTTTTAACTTGGCAGCATCTGGATTGACTCAATCGGATAGGTTTATGTGAAGCTACAGAACATGGTGAATTTTGGGGGGCATATCCGACAGAGCTAGGATTCTGGGGGCTTGAATGATGAGTGAATGGAAGCGTGGCCCATTGGATTGGGCAAATTTGGGCTGTCTGGACATTGCTACTCCTCACCCTGCCCTTGGGTGGGAAATGGGGTCCAGATGATGATGATGATGATGATGATGATGATGATGATTTCTTCTTTTTTCTTCTTCTACATTTTATTATTATTATTATTATTATTATCATTATTATTATTATTATTATTGTTTGATGATGATGGTGATGATGATGCTTATTATTACCATTATTATTATTATTATTATTATTATTATTATTATTTAGTTATTCATTTATGCCTCTATTTATTTTATAATATTTCTTTTTTAGACAGTGTGTGAGGGACTGATACTGATTGGTGCCGCTTGGGTTCTATCCTGAAGCCTCTTTTCAGTGCTGCCGCCTGCACAGAAGATTTGCGAGGCGTCAGTGATGAAAGGAAGCGGCTTTCATCAAGAGCATGTGTGCAGGGAAAGAATTTCTGGCCTCCGGGGCCTGGTTTGATACATCACTAGGCTGCCTATTTGAAGCCAGCTGCCGGGCTCCTGCCTTGTCTACCGCCACTGACCACTGGCCAATATCTCCAGCCACCAGTATCATCAACACATCATTCTTAAGTAAGCCATTACTACCTGAAAGCGGTACGCCTGCGACTCCAGAGGTGGTATCTATCTCACCACCCTTCACTTGCAGACTTATCAGTCGAGAATGTAAAAGGTACAAAATTGAGTCTCTCCCTCTTCAGCTTTTAAAAGTTCAATCAACTGGCACATATTCCCACCGGAAAGGAATATGAGTTTTGTCTTTACCAGTGATTTCATTTAAGTACAGTCACTGAGTACTGATCGTTTGATTTTAACCCACTGCGTGCCAGTGCCGTTTTAAAATGGTGTGACGAAAATCTGCGGACAGTGCCAGTGCCTTTTTAAAACGGATTAGATTTAAAAAATTCCCTGTGACTTCATTTTTCAAGATTCGCGGGTAAAAATTGGCAGGCATGTAAGGTATCTGTTCCTCTATCTTGCCCCAGGCAGTCAAGGCCATACACCCACTCGCTCCCCCCTTCACGCTCGCTCTGCCTCACTCTGCCTGGGTGCCTCACCAAGTGCTGTACATAGTGATGGCATGTAAATATTTTCACGTAAATATTTTCACGTAAGTGTAAGGACTATACATAGTGAAAACAAGTTGTAAATATATTCTTGTAAGTGTAAGAACTGTACATAGTGAAGTCAAGTTGTAAATACCTTCTTGTAAGTGCCAGGACTGTACATAGTGAAGTCAGGTTGTACCTATCTTCAGGTAAGTGTAAAACAATGCATTCACAGTGAGTGAGACATGCAAATTGTGACAGTTGTTGAAGTAATAAGTAATTAGAAAAGTGTACTGAACACTGCTATACCTTCCCAGCATAAATACCTGAGTCTGTCTTACACTGAAAACGGCTTTCTCTCACCTAGGCTACGTGGTGAGAGTGAGAGAGCGGGAATACTGTATATGAGTATGCAGGTCTCAATAAAACCCATTTCCGAGCTTCAGTGAGTATTTTAATAGCGAAATTCGTTGTTTTTACATCAAAATCTGTTATTTTAGCAAAAAAAAAAAAAAAGTCAAAAATTGCCCGGCACGGAGGCGACACATAGGGCTAAAAATAGCAGGCATGTGGCAGGTTAAGTAAGGTATTAACCCGCCCCGTCCCGGAGACGTGAATTCACGTCCTCACATGATAAGCATTCATATCCCGAGACGTAAATTAACGCGGCAACATTGCAAGGTCCCTAATTTGCACAATTTTCAATTTAATTTGCACAATTTTCAATTTTCGCAAGTGATTTTTGGCACGTATACACGGGACATCTTCCTCTACAAGATGCCAGGCAGGGACAATTTCTTACCCAGCATGACCTCGTCCCCCCCCCCTGCATGCCCTTTTCTCAGCAATTCACCTGTTATCAGTGACATGGCCAGTAAAGCCATGTCATAACACGGTACGAAATTCAGGGCCAGAGTGATTCCCCAATCGATAACAATGTGGAGGACAAACATTAGAGGAAGAAACAGTCAGAAATGATGATCAGGTAATGTGGCAAAAAAAGGTCAGGAATGGTGATGACTTAGTGAGTGAAACAATGCTTATAATGCCTATATTACTGTTTGAAAACCAATATACTCTCGTACTACATATAAATTCGTAGCAAATAAATAAATAAATACCATTTATGAGTGGTGTGGAATAGTTATCCTCCCATAGAACTCGTTTTCTTTGCAGCTAGCCTCATAGAAAACCCTGTAAGGTAAGGAGGTACTCCTACCTGGATCGAGTATTTTAAACCTCAGGTGAGCGATTTCTCTATGAATTTTCGATGTTTCTCACCAAAAGCGGATGTTTGAACCCCCCCCAAAAAAAGGTCCAAAAATGTCGGGACTGGGGCGTACCAATGCTCAGAAAACGTCGGGATGGGGGGGGGGGTTAAAAGACACTTGGGTATGTGTGTATAAGTTTTTGCAGGGGTCACTCTTCACCGACTAAATAAACTGGATATATTACTCTGTACATTAAAGAATACAGTAAAATTTAGTTTAAATAATTATTATTATTTTTTTTTCACATTGGGCAGTTTGCAGAAACTATTACCTAAAGTTAGAGTAATAATTTCATTATCAAAACCAATTCTTTCATTCCGTGAGAGGTGAATTGTGAGCTGCAGTAAATCTCATCATACTGATGATGTATTTGACATATTAGTAATGCTGCCTTCAGGCGATTTTATCCACTTTATGATAGACTTTTCGAACTGAGGGCACAAGATATTGCTTTCATGAACACCATCACTAAAATAAGTCTCACTTTAACTGAGTAAATTGTCTTGTGGTAGCAACAGTAATATACTGTGTGTGTGTATATATATATATATATATATATATATATATATATATATATATATATATATATATATGATGTCCTCAATGTGCTGAGATTAACAGGCAAAATGGAAGCAAGCAATAATGACATACGAATAAAGGGGAGAGAGACGATAGAATAATTGGGATTGAGGGGATGAGGGATGTCCTACACAGCCGAACTGGTGATTATTAGGGATGATAGATCCAGGAAAAGATGTAGGAGAGCAGTGGCCCAGCACTGTTCAGCGTCAGCCTTACGTGACTGATGCAGTGATGGGTACATTATGTCAGTGATTACTGTTTTGTAGTATAGTTGCATACGCATCTCTTATAAGGAAAGCAGTTAGTATGTTGTGAAACTTTCCACCAAGTTGGAAGGAAAGAGGAGGACAGGAAAAATTAGACAATGAAATAGTGAATTTTAGAGGAAGGAACAAGTACTTGGGCTCTTTAGCGGGTAAGGAAACGTGCACTGACAAGGGAAGCATCCAACAAACATCTCATCCATTGTCTATTTATAAGTTCAAATACTGTACCTACTTCAGTTCTAAGTGTGAACAGACTGCATATCAACAAGGTAAAAACAGTGTAGGACTGGACATATTAGAGCTCGAGTACGTACGGTATGTGTGTGGTTACGGCAGCATCTTGGTCGTACGTGATGGTACACTTAGATCTAAAATCATCAATATTTAACAACCCTTCACTTGACCGGACTTAACCGAAAATTTCTCATGAATAATAAAGTTCTTTCAGAATCACAGCATAATATGGTTTGTGCCTTTAACTCGACTCAAACAAGAAATGTGAATGAATAATGTTATTGAAAATGTTCCTATTTAATCTCACACAAAGCTGTAAGTTTCTCTTTATTTATACTTCTGTTCTCGGTTTGTGTTTCCGTCAAACCTCCTAACTGGATTTCAAACAAATGTGCATGAGCCAAAACATGGCCACAACTCGACGCAGCTACCATTCAGTCAGACTTACAGCTGTCACTGATATGACCAGACACCACCGTGATTCCTCCTTCTATAATAACGAAGACAGTCATCACTTCAGTTTTTTATTATTAATTAGCCTACTTCCGATAAGTTCTTTCGGTACTTGTGAGGCCTCTGTACCTTATATTTAGCGTACTTTTATTTGGAATTGTCTACATCATCTTACACAATGCATATCAGTAAGGTTCTTTATTCTACTTGGTATTTAGTCTGTGAGAAATGTTTACTAGTCCTGGTAATCAAATCGGGGCCCTCTTTCTGGGCACCAAAATGTGAGAAAAGTTTAATGTATCCAAGTCGGTATCCCTGCCGGGACACCGCTATGCAAGAATTATCTCGGTACACAACTCGTAGGTCGTTACTCTTCCCTAAAGTTGTCTAAGTAAATCAAACAAGTCTCATAGAGTTAGGTGAAACGTAAATTAAATTTAACTCACCTACAATACTATCTTCTATCTTATAGCTAATCCCCCCTTGAATTGGCCAATTCGTAAAGGTTACTTAGCTATATGAAGAGGGAGTGATCGTTAACCGATGACGATGAGGCTGCTTGGTATTGCTTGGGCAAACAAGCGTCCTTATGGTGTGTATATACAACCGTGCTAACTCCACCAGAGCTAGGAGCAGAGTGCGTGAACGCGGCAAACCCCAACACTTCATCGAATTGTGGGTTGCCAACTCTTATTTAATTACAGTACTAAATACAGTTAAATTACATCATGATATGTACAGGGCAAATCTAACAAATTAATCTTAGTTCCACTTAAACTAAAGTTAGACCAATTATTCCCTTTAACTATGTAAATATCTTCATTCCACATCTGCCTTAACAGGGGAATCTTTCCCTGCTTGCCACGTCACCTATCGCGCAGACGCAGTTTAGGTCAGTGGAAAATACCACATGAGGCGTTTTTTGTAGCACCTCGGAAAGTCAAAAGGGTTTGGGTTTCCGCTGTTGGAGTTTACAGAACGCTAAGCAATAGCACAGCCAGACGAACGAGCACTGTGAGCCCTGGAAGAACTGTCGTACATAGCCAGTCTGCAAGGAAATGAGATGACAACTTATTCATAATGACATTTTATGCTCCCAAGATAAACGTAGGAGCATTACTTACAATTTTCGTTCCATTCCGAAGCAGAAATTAAGGCCAGTAGAAACCATTTACTCTCCTTCTCTTTTTCAAGTAAGCCCAACCTCGCGGTGAATTTGTAAACTTGTTTCAATGGCTGCAGTTCCTGCGGTAAGACGTATGATAAACTGGAAAATTTTGGGATCCAAGCACATTTCACGTTTTGGAAATGCATCTATATCCCTCAAAAAAATATATAATATGAAAATACTTATGATTGACTGAGACGTTACGTAAGAATTTTGTAATTCTGTACTTTCGTTGGAACGAAGCCAAAACCACTGTCAATTCGTTGGACGCGTCGGCCATTTTGGGGTTGGAGGTGCGAGCTGGTGCGAGACGGAACATTTAAATTGATTGATTTTCGTAATAAAGTACATTGTTAGAATTCCTTATTGTCATATAGTCATTAACATGATTATTTGTTATACATTATAATTTAAAAAATGAATAGTTATCTTATGATATTGCGAATAAAACACCATGCTAAACTCCCTAACTGGCTGTACTCCGCTACACAACACGCTGATTGGTAGTTTGGGTATGCACCACTGCAGAGGCAAACTCCTCGGTGAGGAGTTTGACTTTCCAACAGCAGAATCTCAAACCCCTTTGACTTTCCGAGGTGCTACAAAAAACGCCTATAATTACATGTATTTACAATGCATAGTTGTCCACGGGGGTTAAATGCAGTAGCATTTAATTTATCAATAACAAGAATTATTAAAGAGAACGTCATTTCTGGGTTATTAAAACCGCTTGAACAATTAACAACAGTCTATTTTCTCTGCCTTTAACCAGGGATAACTATGATAAAAATAGAGAGCGCAACTGCTCTGGGGGGAAATATTTCCCACAGTTTTGGGGCCGGCGGAAAATGATACGTTGTATCATGTAATATGATCCTTAACCAAGAGTTCCCTCCATAGTTCTCGAGAACCCTGTGCTGCGGCCCTACTAGGTCGCGCCTCTTGACCCGTTTGAACTTCACCATTCTCTGGATCCGGAGTGGCTGCTAACTCAAGGGGTACCAGTTTATCAATAGTTTTTATACTGGTATGTCCCCTGCATTTTATTTTTACGAGTCTCAGCACCCCTTCAGAATCTGGGTGTGTGGAGATCACTTTAGCTAATGGCCACTGGGATCTTGGCTGTTCAGTCTTCACTAAGACCACATCTCCTATGTTAATAACTGATTTGTTGCTGGCAGCTTGAGCTCCATAAAACCTCTCACGTAGGTTCAAAAGATACTATTCGCTCCAATGTCTATTCCAAGTATCCAGCACCCTTTTCAGACGTTGATATCCCTCCCGCAGATGTTGTCCTAAATCATTATTTTCTATGTTAGGATCATCAACTTCTTCCTGGATATCCACACTAGGCATCGGATGGAGCTTCCTGCCATATAACATGTGAGCCGGTGTTAAGGCCTCTAGTGAATCGCTAGTGTCATCTTGATAAGTCAGAGGTCTATTATTAACCCTGGCTTCAATTTCAGTTATTACTGTTCTTAAATCTTCTCTCGTGATCTTAGTTCTATGTAATGTTTTCCTCAGGCAGTTCTTGACAATACCAATCATTCTTTCGGTAAATCCATTTTGCCATGGAGCTCTTGGAGCTGTGAACTGCCAAATACAATTTCGGATTCCCAGTGCCGACTTAACCTTTGGGTCGTTCATTATGTTCAACAGTAAAGGTGCTGCTCCAACGAAATTAGTTCCGTTGTCGCTTATTAACTTGCCAGGACAAGACCTTCTAGCGGCAAATCTGCTAAAGACATTGAGGAATGTCTCATAGCTTAGGTCTTCCGCTAGTTCTAGATGGACTGCCTTTGTGTAGGCACAAGTAAATAAACAAATGTAAACTTTATGGGAAGTTTCCTCACCTGTAACAGTTATAGCCCCTGTGTAGTCCACTCCTGTTATATGGAAGGGCCGACTTATGTTCACCCTATCCTTCGGTAGGGCTGGTGGTCCTGGGTAGATATAAGGTCGCTGCTCATACCTCCTACAAATGATGCAGTTTTTGAGATATTTTTTAATAACCTGTCTACCCTTAGGAATCCAGTACCTTTCCCTAATTTGGGCTAAGGTCTGCGGTACACCTCCATGGAGAGTGGAATCATGGGCTTCCTTTATAATAAGTTGTACAAAGCATCCACTCTTAGGTAATAAAATGGGATGTTTGGTTTGGATCGGCAAGTCAGCCTTTACCAATCGGCCTCGACATCTTATCAGACCTTTTCCGTCTAAGAACAAGCCTAAATTCTTCATCAGCTTATTCCCTTTTCCAGTGTCTTGGCCTAAAAGTTTATATATTTCCCCGTAAGAATTTCTTTGTACTCTTTTCAGCCAGTATTCTAGGGGATCTAATTTCTGAAACCCCACCTTCTTATTCAAAAATTCAACAACCAATTTAGTAGTATTTAGAAGTTGTCTTATCGATGAAAATCGGCTGATCCAAGTTCACTAAACCTCGGCAATACTGTACTGTTTCTGTTCAGACCAATCCTTAGTGAGTAACCATTTAGGACCTTTAAACCACAAGTTATCTTTGATCAGTCTCCTTACGGTCGAACCTCTCGAGAGCAGATCAGCAGGATTCTGTTTGGAGGACACATGCATGAAATTAAATTTGGAAGACAGCTCTTTAATAGTCTTCACTCTATTATGGACGAAAGGAATTTTACTGTCTTCCTTCCCTATCCAGTAAAGACAAATCTCACTGTCAGTCCATATGTAAATATCCTCAAACTGAGTATCAAGAGTTGTGGTTATATACCTGGCCAATTTAGTTCCTACTTCTATGGAAGCCAATTCCATTTGAGGTAGGGTTCTTTCTTTAATTGGCGCAACTCTGGCTTTGGACATAATAATCTTAGTATCCTCTCCTGTTGCGCAATAAGCTACTGCTCCAAAGGCCCTTTGAGAAGCATCACAAAATATGTGTAAGTGCGACTTCTCATTACTGTTTATTTTCCTGGGAATACATATGCTTGATGTAGTTTCAAACTCCTTTCTAATCTGTTCCCATTGTTCCACATATGTCTCACCTAATTCAGTGTCCCAGTCTAACTTTTCTCGCCAAGCCTCCTGTACTAAACATTTGCCCCTAATAACTATAGGACTGACAAATCCTAATGGGTCAAATAGCTTGGAAACCTGACTTAACAAGGACCTCTTGGTGAGAGTGACATCAGAGAACTTAATTGGTTTCAAACTTATTACATCAGCTGTTGTATCCCAGTTAAGACCTAATACATTTTGAATTTTGGGAATGTCAGAATCTGGATCGTCCTCTTGTATTTTATTCCTCAAAAGCGGTGAATTTCTATTCCAGCTCTGTAACGGCAAATTTGCCTTCCCACATTCGGAATTGGCTACTTCATAAGCCTTCAAGGCTTCCGACTCTGTATCAGCAACACCTTGCAAATTATCCATATAAAAAGCCTGCCCTATTTCTGGACATTTGGCATTTTCAAAATGATGCTTTAAAGTGTTGCAGAGTAGGAAAGGACTAGCACAAGAGCCAAAGAGCACCGATCGGAAACAGTAAGTTTTCAATGGACTATTCTCATTTTGAGGATCATGAGGCCAGAGGAATTTTGTAAATTTCCTATCCTCATCTCTCAGTCCTATTCTGAGGAAAGCCTTACTAATGTCTGCCGTGTAAGCGTAAGGTTTCTCTCTAAATCTTAGTAACACATTCCCTAACTTCTCTGTTAGTGTAGGTCCAGAGTATAGGCAATCGTTCAAGCTAGCTGATCCCTTGGACGCTTTACTACTACAGTTGAATACTATCCTTATGGGAGTAGGTACTGAATCCTTGCTTACATCATGATGTGGTAAGTAGAGTCCTTCTTTGTGGTTAACAGGGTATTCTACCTCTTCTATAAATTTATTCTTCAATTGATCCCTTATAATATTATCATATAGGGTCAGATGATCTGGTTTATCTCTCAACTTTCTTAGAAGAGAACTTAACTGAGCTTTAGCTGCTTGGTAATTTGCTGGCAACTCTGAATGGTTTAGTTTCCATGGTAATCCTACCCAATACTGTCCATCCTTAAATTCCACAGACTGATTATACAAATCCAATATTATTTTATCTTCAGGGGTTAGTTCTTCAGAGTGTATACCCACACTGTCTAGGTCCCACAGTTTGTGTACAGGTTCAATATTTTCATCCAACAAGTCATTTATCTGAGTAGGTTCTAATTCTGCACCTATTCTAGCTACCATCAATGACTGTGTGGGGGTAACAAAGACTGAGTCTACTAGTTTGGCCTCTCATTTAACTTGTTTTGGAAAAGGCAATTGACCCATAATAGGGTTACCTCCTGGACTCTTGAACAACTGTACCTTATTCCTTTTGAAAGTCCTATGTAGGAATATTCCACAATAATCAGAACCAATTATCATTTTTATGGGACCCACAGTATCTGATTCCACATTCTGTTTAGCCAACTTTATCCCTGAGCTTTGTAGATGATCAGAGTTTTTCTTCAATCCCTTTATGTATATACTTGTCTCCATAGCATCAAGCACAGCTGCTGTTATACGGCATTTATATCTGCCTAATTGTATTACAGGTCTAACTAAATCAAAAGACTGAGCTTCCTTAGTAGTTAAGAATCCTGTAATGGCTAGATTTACCTTGCCGATAACTGGTAACTTTAATTTCTCCACAATGTCTGCAGAAATGAAAGTTTTCTGAGCACCCATATCAAACAGGGTACTTACTAATTGGTTTCTATTCTCAAACAATACTTTCACATCTGCTATTGGTATGCAACTGGCATTACTAATGGAGCATTCCCTTTTGCAATTGTCATATTGACGCTTGCAGGTTTAGGAACCTCAATTTTCATCCTAGGGCATAAAGCACTATGATGATGATCTTTTTTGCATTTAAAGCAGAGATTTAATTTAGTCTTACAGTCCGCGGCAGTATGTTCGGAGTTCATACAGAGTATACAACACCCCAGTTCCTGAAGCTTTCCTACTCTAGAAGCATAATCAGGGTACTGTTGACAAGATACACTGGAATGTTGCTCACCACAAAAGACACAAACTTTCCTGTCTTTTACCATGGAAGGTTTTATTTCCTTAATATACTCAGCATGTCTATTCCTTATCTTTAATACTTTATCCTCGGCCTTTGTGGAGCTAAGGAAAGTACCTATCCCTTCTTTAGGCACATACTTAGTCTTCTCTGACTTAACTTTCCCAATCAGTTGGTTAGTGTTTTTTTTTTTTTACTTCAGTCTTCTGTTTGACCTCAGTAGTGTTTAATGTTCCTTGCAAATGTTTACAGAGTTGCATCAAGCCTTCCTCAATCTCTTCACAGGAGAAATTATCCTTCTGGTACCTACCATACAAAGCATCCTTGGTTTTCGGTGGTAGCTTTAAGGACACAATTCTTGAAAGCACCCAATCTGATGTCTTAATATCTTCGTAAGTACCTAAGGCCTTTAAATTACAACTTAGTGCAATTCTAAATTTTTGCAAGAAATCAAAATCGTGCCTAGGCATGGGTAATTCTATTAGAGCCTTTACTAAATGATTTATAATTTGTTCCCTGTCTTCGTAATTTTGTCTAAGGATGGTCAAAGCCACCTCATATTTATTTTCTTCTACTGGTAATTCTTTTATCAGTTGATATGGCGTTCCTTTGACCTGTCCTAACAAATAGGTAAGTTTGGTGACTTTAGGGAGATCTGTTCTATAGTGTACCAAATATTTGAACTGATCCCAGAAGGATTTCCAGTTCTGCTCTCCATCAAATTCCGGCAGCGTTATTTGTGGTAACACAGCTCTACTCTGCTGTGCCACAACTTGTGTTTCCGCGGCAGTGTCAGCTAATTTTGACTCTAGTGTCTTTACTACAGTTAAGTAATCTTCTAATTTGTTTTCAAACTTCGTAGTTTCTGACTCTAAGAGTTCCTTATTCTCATCCTTTACTATAGCCGCTTCTAAAGTTAAGTAACTCTCTTCATACTTATTCCATCGATCTTTCAGAATATTTAGGAGACTATTTATTCTCTCCTTGGACAGAGGTATTTGGTCCAACGACTGGTTACAATCATTTATGGCTCTAGTTACCCATCCTGCTTTACTACTAGAAGATCTTTGCAATAAGGAAACAGACATGTTGACGGAGTTCTAATTTAATAATTTAATTATGAATTCCAACCACAATTTTACCTCAACATAGTAATGACTGATTATTTTAAATTTTGAAGAGGGTAGGGATTAAGTCCTCATTGTGCAAATTATCCCCTCTCCCAATTTCGTAATATTCATTACAGCTCAGCTAATTATTTAATTTAATTTTGAGGAGTGTAGGGGTTAGGTCTATAATTTCAACCTATCCCCCAGGGTTATTAAACCTCTACGGTTTTATTTCATCCCCACACTCAATTGCCAAAACACCCATATTCCCCGAGCTCAGAATTAATTACCTCAATACTCCATAGGCCCACCCGTAGCTTGTACAGCATAGAACTCTCCTTTCTTATGTTCTACATAATTTATAAATTTCTGCAGAACCGCTTCCCTACCATGATGGTTCCAATGTATACCATCAGCTTTCAACATTGCTTGGAAGGGCTTGGCATTAAAATGTATGAAATCCCTTCCCTTCCTGGCCTGTTGCAACATTCGGTTTACAGCTCTGCTAATTAATTTATATGTTCCATAACAAACTGGAGTGCCATATGGCAGGTTCCTTGGCTCGAGGAGGGTTATGGCTACTGAGGATTTACAAGAGCCCTCTATGGCTCCTACCACTGCTAAAATATTCTCCACAACTTCATTGACCTCCACTTCCTCATGGATATCATTTCCTCCAAGGAACAGGACCGCACGGTCATGCTCCCAGTCTAGTACGGCATTGAGCCTTTCATCTTCAGAGAAAGAGCTTGCCTTTCCTCCCGGAGCTCTACAGACACGTACGTCCACGTCTTCCACTTCAACCGAACGTGGTAGTAAACTGTGTCCCACAAAAGCAACTTTAAGCACATTCAGCACCTCGGCACACATCGGTTTTCCTCACTCGGTCGGGGCACCAAAAATGTGAGAAATGTTTACTAGTTCTGGTAATCAAATCGGGGCCCTCTTTCTGGGCACCAAAATGTGAGAAAAGTTTAATGTATCCAAGTCGGTATCCCTGCCGGGACACCGCTATGCAAGAATTTTCTCAGTACACAACTCGTAGGTCGTTACTCTTCCCTAAAGTTGTCTAAGTAAATCAAACAAGTCTCATAGAGTTAGGTGAAACGTAAATTAAATTTAACTCACCTACAATACTATCTTCTATCTTATAGCTAATCCCCCCTTGAATTGGCCAATTCGTAAAGGTTACTTAGCTATATGAAGAGGGAGTGATCGTTAACCGATGATGATGAGGCTGCTTGGTATAGTTGCTTGGGCAAGCAAGCGTCCTTATGGTGTGCATATACAACCGTGCTAACTCCACCAGAGCTAGGAGCAGAGTGCGTGAACGCGGCAAACCCCAACACTTCATCGAATTGTGGGTTGCCAACTCTTATTTAATTACAGTACTAAATACAGTTAAATTACATCATGATATGTACAGGGCAAATCTAACAAATTAATCTTAGTTCCACGTAAACTAAAGTTAGACCAATTATTCCCTTTAACTATGTAAATATCTTCATTCCACATCTGCCTTAACAGGGGAATCTTTCCCTGCTTGCCACGTCACCTATCGCGCAGACGCAGTTTAGGTCAGTGGAAAATACCACATAATTACATGTATTTACAATGCATAGTTGTCCACGGAGGTTAAATGCAGTAGCATTTAATTTATCAATAACAAGAATTATTAAAAAGAATGTCATTTCTGGGTTATTAAAACCGCTTGAACAACAGTCTCTATTTCCTCTGCCTTTAACCAGGGATAACTATGATAAAAATAGAGAGCGCAACTGCTCTGGGGGGAAATATTTCCCACATAGTCTGTATTTCCCTCAATCCTCCGAAACTTATGTGACATTTTTACTGTGTTCCCGCCCGGGTTCACTTGATTATTTACGCTGTTCACATTTCTGCACATGACTAGTTATATCAAGAACCAAATTAAATTCTGAAAAGTTTGTCAGTATTATACATTTAATAAAATTTTACATTCTCAGACTCCTGTGAAGTACTACTCTTAGCTGAATATTAAGGAATCATATGGTGTTAACTGTAATATGTTAAAGAGCTGAATTAGCAAGAGAGGGCCAGTGGTGACAGAATTAACACTCAGATTTATATAACTCACACTTAGTTGAGAAAAAAAAAAAATCTAGCATACTGTAAGCCGGAATCTGATATTAAAAGTGTTCCCAACATAAAGGAGGTAATAATTTACATTTAACTGAACTTAAGTGGTTTGGTATAGTACATTTCAGCAAAACTTAGACTCATTAACTTTACCTTCAGATCATGGTGTTAGGAGCAGATCGTAATTACCACCATCATAGAGTCAAGCAAAAATCAGTACCGAGAGAGAACCGCTGGCCAGCTGTTTTCCATTACACCACCGGCACTAGCCAGTCTTCACGGTGGGGGAGGCGGGGGCTGAATCGGTATAGAGGCCGCCTGCAGTCCTAATGGACCCAGGATCGAATCCCGCCTGGGGCAAGGAACAGTTTAAGGATTTGAACTTCCTAAAAAGCATACTTTCCTGATCTACCAGGTGACCCGCCAATATGTCATAAAAATACCCCCGCTAGTACTAATACATCAGTCCTGTATGGGGCAGCCATAGCATGTATTCAATATGCATGATGGGTGTTAGCGCCGAAGAAGTGATCTGTGGAGGTGTAGGAGGACTACTGGGCCTCGGGATAGGTACACTGTCCCCTAGAAATAGACCCTCAAGCCTTTGCCCAGAGTCGGACACGTAAAAAAAAAAAATCATTAATACCAGGAAACTACAATGTACAGTATACTCGGTTAGTTTTAGCCTGACGGAACTCGATCACTTAACCAATATACTATTAGGCATGGTTACATGAAATTCTATTAGTCGTAGTTGTGAAGTATGACTGAGTCTACCTAATGACTACTTAAAATAAAACCGTTTCTCCAGTCTCATTACAGTTGGCATTCATCTGAGCTGAATGAGGGCATAGGCCACTGTCAGGTGATATATATATATATATATATATATATATATATATATATATATATATATATATATATATATATATATATTCCTAGGCTGCTTCCCCAAAAGAAAGGTGGGTAGCCGAGACAGGACGACACACTCCCAATTTACTTTTCCACACACACACGTTTATTCGTATCTTAGCCTAATGGGAGAAGGGACAGATCCTCACTGCACCACACCGCACGAGAGTCAACTGCACAGTGCAATCATATATATATATATATATGGTTAGAATGGTTAGGAATATGTGGGTGCTCGCTCCAAGGTGAGAGTGAATGAGATTTGAATGATGAGTTTTCCGTGAAATTGGATTGCATCAGAGGTCAGTCTTGAGCCTCTTGTTGTTTATCATGGTGCTTGAAGCCCTCTCACGTGATTTCAGAAATGGACTCCCTTGGGAGATGTATGCCAATGAATTGGTGCTGAATGCAGAGAATGAAAGGAAGGCGGAGGAAAGATTTACGAAGTTGAGCAATGGCATGGAGCACAAGGGCCTGAGAGTAAATGCAGATAAAACTAGAGCCCCCCCCCCCCAAGGAGGGGAATCACACTGGCTATGAGCCGATACATATCTAGCGCGGCTCAGAACATGCCTTTGACTTTGACCTACTTTCACCAATTTCGAACTCGTGGAGATTTTCATCCCTACTTCACACCTGTAAAATGTTGTGATGATATCTTGAGGGGTTGTGAAGTTATCATGGTAACAGACACACAGACCTTGACTTACTTTCACTATCTTCAAACTCGGTATCGATTTTTTTCCCTACTACACACCTGGGTAGGTGGGGGCGCTCACCATCCACTCACTCGATGTAGTGCTGCACTCGGGTGTCTGCCCTTTCCTCTCCTCCATCCTTTTTTTCTTCTATCCTCTTCTGTCTTTCTTTCCATCAGTCTTTCCTCGTCCTTCTGCCTACGTGTGACTTTACACTCCCTATTCTGTCTTTCCTTCATTTTTTCCTCTTATTTCTGCCTATGAGTGACTCTACACTGAGTGACAAGCCAAATGGTTTCCTGTACGTCAGGAAACCATTTACAACTCTGGGTGGTAACCATATAACCAGATTTTGGCGCCTGGTGGTTTTGTGGGTAATTTCGGCGCTCCAACCGGATTTAGCCGGTAAAGGTTTATATCCAAAGGGTGGTTGGGGTTTACTGCTCACGTAATGCCACTCAGGGATGAGTCAGGCTGGTCACTCTCATTTTAAATGTCAGGACCAACTTGCCTAGCCCCAGGCTTGTATGCTCCTCATGGGGCAATGTAGGATTGGATACACACCTGGAAGAATTTGTGATGATATCTTGAGCGGTGAGAAGTTACCGTGCTAACAGAAACACAGACAGACAGACAAACTGCAAACAATACCAGCTTCGCTATCGCGGCTAGTAACGAAGGTGATGGTATCTAGGGTTGGTGGCGGCACTGTCAAAGAAGAGGGAGGGTGCTCGTATGCGGTTTGCCATAAGGGCGTGGCAAATAATTTCATTTTGTGCAGCGTTTTTGACAAGTGGGTGTATCAGTGATATAGTGGCATTAGAAGTAGACTGCGAGATAATGCTGATTTCATGTGTGCAGTGTGGCAGGAAGAGTATGTGGAGATTATCAGGCATGAAACGATTGACCTTGCTGGTAAGTCTCTCGAGTGTGTGGAAGAATATTGTTACTTGGCAGACAAGTTATGTGCTGGAGGTGGGGCTGGAGCTGGCTCTGTAGTTAGAATGAGGGTGGTTGGAAGAAGATTAGGGAGCTGTTGCCTCTCCTAACAATAAGAGAGTCCTCCCTCCGTGCTATGGGATCTTTGTATGCGGTATGTGTCAGGAGTGTAATGCTGCATGGTAGTGAGACCTGGCCAGTAAAGGAAGACCATATTCGCAGGCTCAAACATACAAAAATGGCAATGATTAGCTGTGCAGTGCGTCCTTGAATGCAAGGCCTGGGAGTGCTTGGCTTACGATGGAAGAGTTGAGATGTAGGATACGACTGGAAAGTATTGGTGTTGTGATTAGGAGGTAGATTGAGATGGTTTGGGCATGTGGAGATGATTGGAGATGACAGTTTGGTGCAGAAGGTGGGTGTTAACGTTGTGGATCTGGCTGCGAGTAGGGTTGCGGGTTGGGTTGCGAGAGGCACACCGAAAATGATATGGACAGAGGTCATTGAGTGTGACCTCAGGGATAGGGGACTGAATAGGGAGGCTACCAGAAATCGAGGAGCATGGAGAGCCGCCATCAGGTGACCGAGGTAGACGCATATAAGCATACTGGGGCCTTTGTAAACGAAATGATCGAAACGGAACGAAACCGTCACACACACACACACACACACACACATATATATATATATATATATATATATATATATATATATATATACGCTTGTCATGAAATGAAAGACATGGTGATTGTCTGCGCTTTCAAAAAAAAATTCAGTACATGGTGATACGGAGGTATAACTTAGGAATATTATATCTCACAGAGTTTCTTTAACCCATGGGAGGCGAGAGGCTTCCTTGTGGTGTGATAAATCTGTTGGTAGTAAGATTGAAATACTTTAGTTATCACCATTGTCTACGAATTATAGATAATTTACACTGTAATGGAAGAGGGACGGCTGAATACAAAGCTAGTTATTTAAGAAAGAAGCAATTTGCATTACAGCAAACATGAACTTTAAATTACGGTATCGGAGGTAGGAGGGAAAGACCATCATCCATTCACTTGATGTATTGCTGTTTACATTTTCTCTTCACATATATCATTCTTTGTGTGTGTGTGTGTGTGTGTGTGTGTGTGTGTGTGTGTGTGTGTGTGTGTGTCCTCCTCTCTTCCTATTTCTCACTCCTTCCTGTCGGTTTTTATTACCCTCTTTTAATTTTTACTTCAAGTGGCTCTGTAGTGAGGGACAAGCCTAATGGTTTCCTGTAACCCAGCACTGGATGGTATTCATATATCCATAAAAACAAGATGATGTAGCCTACCATGGTGCCCCGTTAACTGGATGGAGATGCGCAATGCGACGTCCATCTCTTAACTACACTTTTACGTCATTCCCTGCGCTTCGCTGTGGCCAGGCGCTGTCTGCCGTAAGGGATCATCGGCTTATTGCACGAGATGACCATGCAGGGGTGATTGTTTGCCTCTGGTCAATGGGTCTGCTTAGCCGGGCAGACAGGAGTTACTCAACACCATCAAATGAACACTGCGAACATTTCAGGGGCATTTACTGAAAGGATTTATATTGCTTGAGAGGAGAAAATATATTCCATAGCAGTTTTCTGTTATGAAAGATTATATTGTTTTTCGTTTTACTTCTGTTAATGATTATGCAGAGACCATTATACTTTTCCTGTTTTGCACATCAATTTCACTCAGAGATATATATTTTTTAACAAATTAATATTCACTTAAGGTAATTTAGGTTTGGTATTTTCCCACATTAATATTCACTAACCTGACTGTAGAGTGCTTAGTAGTCGTATGTGTAATGGTAGATATCCCGTATTTAAAATACCAGCAATCTTATACTGTACACAGTTTCAGCCTAGGATATGTCATAAATACCGCCCTTGGAGTGTCCGTGGTATTGTACGTCATCGGTTATATATGACAAATGAGTCATATAGAGGCTAGTAAAAATAAACATAACCATAACCCAGTGAACCCCGGTATGATAGTGCTACCCGCCTCGACCCAGTACATCAGTTATTAACATTTGATAACCGAGCCGGATGGTCATGGCGCTCTTCAATTACACTCTCGTGTTGACAGTCATAGCTCTGTAAATGTTCCAGTATTGATTGTGTTCAGTGTTTCATATATTGCATCGTGCTACATAAAAATTCAAATGATTTATCGAATACACAAGGATGGCCTGCTCCAGCATTTCCTCGTTGATTCCGACTTTGTGTGTGTGGGGGAGGGTATGTGTTTGTTTTGTAATTCCTCGAAAAGATTTTATAATAAGAGACTGACTCCTCAATTTCAGTTGCTAGTGGAAGTTCCTGCGGTATAATCGGAAACATGCTAGGCCCACAGCTATGGGGATCTGGATTCAATTCCCGGGCCAGCCATGAGACCTTTGGACAAGGTTTTCTTTACCCCTGCCTGTTCGTACCTAGAACTGAAATGGGGACATGGACAGTAAATTAGGCTTTTGGGTGTTGTAGTCTAGGGGAAGTACTGGGGTTCAAATGCTTCATAACCTTCGTGTAACTGATAGACATTAGCCTTCGTATTCTTCTTATTATTTCATTGCTATTAAAGAAAATGTTGATTTACCAGTCGGTCTGATGGTTGTCCAAAGGTTTCATTCCTGGAGGTTACTGCAACTTAGTGATCATGTAATGCCATCAAGGGAACTATGCTAGTCATCTACCTTTTAATGTACTGGACAACGATAGTTCAGCCTTTAAGGGGGTAATTTGGAATTGGTTGTTCTTACCCCCAATCATCAATACAGTATAGCTGGAATGAAAAAGAGTTATGATGTATAAGAATATCCTTAACATATTATTTTTTTATACAAGGAAGAAGGAACCAAAGGCCAGGAGCCCGCAAACCGTTCCTCCAAAGAAAAAAAACAGAATACAAGAAAGCCTAATTCAAGATCCGTTCATTTCGAGATGCCTGGACACACTGTGTTTGAAAGACTGGAGATCATAGGAAGCTGAAAATAAAGACAGAGGGAGACAGTTTCAGAGTTGGCCTGTTGCATAAATGAAGGACTGGGAGTAAAGGTTAACTCTTACATTAAAAAGTTGGACATAAAAGGGATGACCGACCGTTGTAGAGGTGAAGGGATGCAAGCAGACAGTTCAGAGGAGCAGTGATCATTGAAGTAGCGAAAGAAATGAGATAAAGATGAAACAGTGCGGTGAAGAGACAGAAGTTGAAAGGAGCCAGTAAGAGGAGGAGAGTTAATGAGACGAAAAGCCATTTACTCCACCCTATTGAGAAGAGCTGTATGTGGAGAGCCTCCCCACACGTGAGAGAGAGACGTGCAGTTGGCTGCATACCGGTTGACTTAATCAAGAGAGCAGCGTAAGTGGTTTAATTGCTTTTATGTCTCCCACGAAACTCCTCTGGGAATTCTGGATAGATATGACCTGCGTGATGGATTGGCCTCCGCCTGTGTGTGTGTGTGTGTGTGTGTGTGTGTGTGTGTGTGTGTGTGTGTGTGTGTGTGAGCATAAATACGCATTTTGTGTGTGGAAACATGTATCTGCGTGTAACTATGTATGTGCGTATATGTAGTTATGTGTGTGTGTGTGTGTGTGTGTGTGTGTGTGTGTGTGTGTGTGTGTGTGTGTTAACATTTTTTTTTCGATTTCAATGAACCTTGGTGGACCGGTGGAGGGACAGCCCTTCAAATTGTAAAGGTCACAGGGATAGGTCAAACGTTGATAATTTTATAGATGAATCAACTTAAACAGTTTACTCAGAGGAGTAGAGTGTAGCACCAGTCGGACAGGGCAGTACCCCCAAGATGGAAGGAAAGCTGATGACAGGGAGAGCTGGAGCTCCCGTTTCATCACAAAGAGTAGGCCAGCATGCTTTCCAAATACAAGTTTCTCTAACTGCCATCACCAAACTACATGCACACTACACACTACACTTCCTTTTCAAATTTTTAGAAAAAAAAAAAAAAGGGTCCTCTAATAACGTAGCCTCGGAGTACCCAACGGGGGGGGGGGGGGACCTTAAATGCCCCCAACTTCCGCCCCTCTCCCGGTGACGACTCAACGAGCTGCCTGGAAACACTGTCTGACTCTTCATTTGTACTGTACAACATTCGCGACCTTTCCTTTAAATTTCTGTCTGGTGAGCACCACCTCTCCTACTCTAAACCTCACCTTCACTTTTTAACACAGACTCAGCTGGCTGAGGCAACTGATAGCAAACCCTTTTTCGTATCCTCCTACCTTCTCTTTACTCATTTCAAAGCCAAAGGTGGCATTGTGTATACATACGCAATGACTTATTTTGCTCTCGTGGTCCTGAACTTGATTCGTCTGAATACTCTGCTCTCTGGCTTCGGCTTTCCTGTCATTATCTGAGTAAATATATCTGCGTTGTTTACTTATCCCCTAATTCTACCAACTATGAAAAATTCTTCGACTGTCTTACTTCTACGATGGAACACATCCAATCCGCATCTTCTTTTTCTGAAATCTTCATTTTAGGAGATTTCAATGTTCATCACCACCTTTAGTTCTCTTCTTTCATAGATCCACCTGGTGAAAAAGCCTATATCTTTTCCATCCTTATTGACCTAGAGCAGCTTGTACAGCACCCTACCCGTATCCCTGACCCCCGTGGAGAGAGATCAAACATAACTAATCTCTTCCTTACAACAAATCCCTCTTCTTACACTACTAATCTTTCCTCTCCGTTGGGCTCCTCCGATCACAACCTTATTACCTCAACCTGTCCTATCGCTCTGGTACGGCCTGTGGACCCTCCAAAGAAAAGTTGGTTGTGACACTTTGGAGCTCCTGATTGGGAGGCCCTCAGGCAGTAAATTTGATTTTCCCTGGAATGATTATTGCTTCCATGGCCGGGAGCCATCTGAGTGTGTGCCTCGCGCATTACAGAGGCTATTTTCTCTGGCATGGAGGCATACATTCCTTTCCCATATCCTTTCAGTGGCGACCTGAGGGGGGGGGGGGCTGTTTGAAACTGCCCCCCGGGTCCCCAATTGAGGGGGGCCCCCCAAAGCCTTTGAAATTTATAAGCCTTTTTATTATTATTTAAAAATATATATATTTATCATCCCGACAATCCCAGTTGAGATATTAGATAAGTTTTGAAAATTAGGGGGGCTAGGCTCTTTGCGGGGAGGGGGGCTTCGCAAAGAACCTAGCCCCCCAGGCCCCCAAATCTCTAGGTACGCCCCTGTATCCTTTGACTAATGCATGAAAGCACTTGTGTAATCACGCTTGTTTTAATGCTGTCCACAACAAGGAGAGGGCCTATAAAAGGTACCAGAGCCAACCCACCCCTGAATCACATCATTTTTATGTTTCTGCCCGGAATCGTGCTAAGTATGCTTTTCGCTTTGCTAAAAGCAATTTCATCTGTACTAAATGCTCTCAACTCTCCAACTCGAATTCTTCCCGCTCCTTCTGGCACCTTGCCAAAAAAACCTTTCTAACAAGTTTACCTCACCATCCTTCCCTCCTCTTTTTACTCTGATTGTTCTGTAACTAATTCTTCTACTGATAAAGCAGATCTCTTCACTCAGACTTTCTCCTCAAATTCCATCTTAGACGATTCCGGTGCTGTTCCTCCATCACTTCCCTCCTCTGACTTCCTCATGGCTGACATTAAGATTTCTTCAGCTGATGTATTTTCTGTCATCATCGGCCTCACTACTAACAAGGCATATGGGCCTGATGGGGTCCCTCCTGTTGTCCTCAAGAACAGGGAGGTTTTAGGAAAGGAGGAAGCTGTGTAGATAAGATATTCATTCTTAGATCATCAGTGGAAAAGTTTCTAGAGAAGGGAAAGAAGTTGTATGCGACTTTCATGGATATGCAGAAAGCATATGACAGGGTGGATTGACAAAGATTGTGGAAAGTATTAAGAATATGTGGAGTAGATGGGAAGCTGTTGAATGCCTTTAAGAGTATATATGAGGGTGCTAAGGTTGCAGTGTGTGTGGATGGTGAACTGAGTGAATCTTTCTTTTTGAAGGTTGGTTCGAAATACGGATGTGTCATGTTTCCATGGTTGTTCAAAGTATATGGATGGGGTTATGAGGGAGATACAAGATAGGGCAGTGGATATTGGAGTGGCCCTAGTGAGAGAGGGCAGTATTTGGAAACTCCCTGCACTGTTGTTTGCAGATGATACTGTGTTGTTAAGTGAAGACGAAGCGGAGCTGCTGGGCTTGGTGGATGTGTTTGGAAGAGTGTATTAAGCTATGCTCTTCGAGAGAAGTGAAGTCAGTGAATGTACAGTGAGGTTGGATGAGGAGAAAATGGAAAATGTGAGTGCGTTTAAGTACTTGGCTAGTGTGATGAGTATGGAGGGAAGTTTAAAGGGTGAAGTGCTTGAAAGGGTACAACAAAGAAGAATGCTTGGTGGTTCCTTGAAAGCGGTGATAAAAAACAGGGAAGTAAACATGGAAGTGAAAAAGCTACTACATGACAGTATTGCGATACCAACTCTAACGTATGGAAGTAAAGCTTGGACTTTGTTGGAGGGACAGAAGTCAAGAGTGAGGACAATGGAAATGAGTTATTTGAGAGGAGCATGTGGAGTCACATGGAGGGACAGACTGACAAATGAGGGAGTGAAGGAGCGTTGTCGTGTGGATGTGGATGTAATAGGAGTCGTTAGGAGAAACACACTGAGGTGGTTTGGCCATATGGAGAGGATGGAGAGTAAGAAACTGACGAGGAGAGTGTATGTGAGTGAGGTGGATGGGGGAGAGGGAGGGGGAGGCCTAGGACGAGATGGAGGGACGGAGTGGAGAGGTATATGATAGAAGGGTGTGTGAGCTGGGAGCAGGGCAATGAAATGCCTAGGGATAGAGCGGCATGCAGGCGATTTGTTTGTGGCCACCCGTTACGGGATTAAGGCGTCTGGAAGTAGATAGATAGATATACACTGTGTGTGTGTGTGTCCATATATATATATATATATATATATATATATATATATATATATATATATATATATATATATATATATATATATATATATATATTCCAAAACATTAAAGCATTGTTACGTGATGCCATGGTATGTCATGGCAAATATTTGGGGGATGTGGTGCTTGGTGGTTGATTATCTGCCTGTAGTTCGAGGGGAGGCAACATCTACGCCAAGCTGCGTCAGAGATCAACTTGTAGATCAGATTATCATTAGTGTTGTCTTAACATATCTTCCTAAGACTTGGCAACATGTCATGAAAACATGCCTGTTGTTTAAAAGGAGCAGTGATCGACCCAAGGCATTTGCAGCGAAAAGTGTGTAGATCTCCGTTACGTATACTCTGTCGCAAGATATTTTCCACAAGCCCTACCGACATGACAGAAAAAAAAAAGAAAATGAAACCGTAACACCATCACACAAGTCCTGACATCAATTCAATATAGAAAGTGGATATTGGAACCCAGGTGGTGGCATGTAAATGTGCGTGACGCCATCTTTTCGGGGAAGAACTGCTTGGTCTCGGGATCGAAATGAGTAATGTTTATTCAGAGCCAGATGCATGAAATATTATTGGCATAAGAAAATACGAGGAAAGTTGGTGGGCAATTTCTTTGATGCTGAGTAACTTTAGCCACTTCGTGCTGAGACGATATATCAGTAACTTTTTTGTTTGTTGAGTAAGGAGGAGAGGGTGGTAGCCTTTGAGGAGTGAATATGCAGCTGCACACTACCTTCATATTTCGTTGTAGCACACAATTTTTTACCCCTGCAGCTCGAGGGTGACATTTGTCGTTTATTCATACTGCAATTTGATGATTACTTGCACTAGTGAAGGAGTTAGTATAGACTGTATCCAACCTCTACTCCTTAGAAAGCCTCTCCAACTCCGAAAACATCTGGAGATAGCAGTAGCGAAATAGGAAGTAAATCGAATGTAATGACGGAGTAAAAAAAGGTACCAAAAGCAAAACCCAAAAGAGTCATTATGCACTCACCAAAGTGTAGCCCGTCAAGCCACAACTCACTCCCACCCTCATACAGTCTCACAATACAGACAAAAATTCAAACTTAACAATAAATCTGGGAGAAAGCCTGGCTGAAATGGCGGGTTATCTACAATCCACCAGGTTCACGTCCAGATGACCTTAGGGCAACAATAACAACAACAACAACAACAACTAAAAAGCATGCAGAAAGCGCTTACCTCCATCAACGTCAATATAGTTTATGATTTGCTGCCGTAATTCCTCATACCAGACGAATACCTTTACGACCTCGGTTATGTACTATTCACTTATGTTTCTCTGTCTGTCTGTCTGTTTGTCCAGACAGTATCTCCAAAAGTTCTCAATGAATTTCAATGAAATTTTGTGGAAGGGTGGGCCAAGGAAAAGGTGATAAAATTTTGGGACGGATCCGGATCCGGAGTACCCTGTACAATATCTCCAAAAGTTCTCAATGAATTTCAAAGAAATTTGTGGAAGGGTGGGCCATAGGCCAAGAAAGAATTGATTAGATTTGGGGGCGGATTCGGATCCCATCACCACGGATTCGGATCCTATCACCACGGATCCGGATCCTATCACCACGGATCCGGATCCGGATTCTTTTTAATGGGAATGGCACTGACGGAGGTGTGCGTCTCTGAGCGCTTTGTAGTTAATTCTGCATTTTAATCTGCCCTGTTACACGATTTTAGAAAGTGCATACTGCCGTCACCATCAGCAAAAATTTATAGTTCTCTCCGACATAGAATGTTTTCACCTTCGTTTGTTGCTTGCCGGAAGCAAAAGATTCGGCAAGCATGTTGGTCAGTTCCGTATGTTAGTCTGCCTGTCTGTTTGTTTGCTCTCTACAGGTCACAATTTTATGTCAATCATTCTGAAAAATTCAGAAGGTACAGTCGTTGTCATAAATTATCACCTATCCTCAGATACCCCGTGCCTCAGACTGGCTCCTTTATGCGCGGCAATTCACAGGGGAGTAAGAGAAGCTGAGAGGGAGTGGCCAGAAAGGGAAGGAGAGGTGGGTGGGGGGACAAGTGATGGTGCCGGGGTGGAGTGAGGGAGGGGAAGGAGGGTAGGTAGGGGAGGGAGATTGAAATGCAAAGTGTCGGTCACATAATTTGTCTATTTTCTTTCATTCGGGGCATGATATAAAGGAGTTAATATTTGGTAGATAATGCTGCCTGACATCTTGTTTACCGCCGTCACGTACCAAGCTTTAGATAGGTGGTGATATCAAGGGTTGGCTCGTGAGAGAAACATACTGACGTTACAGACCAAACATTAGTAAAGAGTCAGATATTTGTATTTATCTGTGTATTTTGACTTCGGACGCAGAATGGAATCTTGATGGCTTTGCCTTCTATAATGTTTCTGTAAGAAACTTCCTCTACCCTTAAATGTAATTAATTTTGGAACTAAATATATTATGTAACCTTTGACATGGCTGTGTCAAAAGTAGATATGGTCATCCTCTCGGTATACACTCCCACTATAGAACCACCATCATGTATACTATTTTATGGCACCTCTACATGAAAAGGCTATTGAAAATAATTGTGAATAAAATGTTAAAAAAAATTGATGTTTGTGCACATGGTGGATATAATAACGATATTGCTTGGACTCCATGCCGGTATGGGTTTGAATGGCCGTCCAACAATCACCAATAACCTCTCATTACCTCGGAATGATATTTTCCTCCGACAAAAAACAGCTAGTTAAGAATCGGTGGACAGGCCAATAGTGTGTTGTGCTGGAAACTTTTGGTTCTGCACTAATGTTTGATTTATCACGTCAGTATATTTCTCTCATGAGCCAGCCCTTGATATCATCACCTATTTAAAGCTTATCTGTCGCCTGTATGCACGGGGTGGTAAATATTAACATCTTTATATCATGCCCTGAATTAAAGAAAATAGACGAATAATGTGACCGCCACTTCCCATTTCATTCTCTCTCCCCTACCTACCCTCCCTCACTCCACCCCATCACTCATCCCTCCACCCACCTCCCCTTCCCTCTCTGTCCCCTCCCTCTCAGCCCCTCTTACTCCACTGTAACTTGCCGCGCATAAAAGAACCAATCTGAGGCACGGGATACCGGAGGACAGATGATTATTTTTGACCACGGCTGTAGACATCCATAAACCCTGGAAGCCTATTGCTCTGGGCTGGGTGGGGGAGTTGAAACCCCTTCATGGCCGTAGGTCTAGAAACCGTCGGGACCCTGTGGCCGGCCCAGGCACCATTTTTTTTCAGTTTTCGAAAATCGTTTTTTTTTTTTTTTTTTTTTTTTTTTTTTTTTAAACCAAATTGAAGAGAAACGTCTGGCGCACCTGGCAATATAATTTCTAGCTTCCTAAACCCATCCTGTGCTTCGCAATGAAGCGCGAAAAATTTCGCCAAACAACTGCCTACACGCCGATGAAAACAGAGCAGCCACATGATTGCCTACACGCCGGTGAAAACAAAGCAGCCAATCGGATCCACCCCGCCAGCGCTCCTCCTATGGCTGTTTGTTAGTTTATTTGTCAGTCAGCAGGATTACTTAAAAACTAAAAGAGAGATTTGGGCCAAATTTGATGGGTAGATAGCTTATATCCCACGAAACAATCGACAAACTTTTGGAACCGATCCGGGTCATATTACAGATTAGGGATCTGGAAAACAATTTTTTGGGAACCCTAATCAGTGATGAGAAAAGCTAACCCATTATGAAGGATGGTTCGGAAATTATGTTGCCCTTGTCGGAGAGATGCACAACACTGAGTGCCCCCTAATTTACTCCTGCATCTGGATCGGGATCTACACCCACTAAAATAATTATCTACGCCCCTTGCTTCGATACACTTCACGGCTATCACTGGTACAGAAGCTGTGATTGCCTCGTAAGGGTTGGTACGTACACCTTATCCTTCCTCCCTCAATCACACTGCCCCTCCTCTCTCTCTCTCTCTCTCTCTCTCTCTCTCTCTCTCTCTCTCCAGATATAGCATAACTTCCGCAGCTTACTCTCGTGCATAATGAGTAATTTACATCAGTGGACATAATGCTCGAAGGAAGGTCTCAAAACTACAAAGCATTATCCACTAGATAATCGAAAGGTCAAAGTGCTAATGTCTGCTTGGCACCCATTGTATCCGAGTCACCACCTTAGAATTTTCTTACACACTGTGATAGTGACAACAACCATTAGCATTTTAAGAATAAGTTGATGATAAATTATGTAGGCCTCATTGTCCAGTATATACAACACCCCATGAACAACGCAGGAAAAGTTTATGCTGTATGTATCGTTGTATTGCTTTAATATTAACCACATCTTGGGACACATGGATGTAGTAGTGCATGGATATATGAAACTGAAAGTGGTATCTCACCAGCTTAATAAAGATGATGACATTGCGGAGGGGATGATCGGTAGGCAGTAGGCATATTCGTTCATTTTAGGAGAGGCTTCTACCTCAGGCGGTTCTCGATTTGCATATAATATGAAGAATGTGTTTCCCATGATACTGCTTCAGCTTGGACTGTTTGAGTCTCGAATGAGCAGAAGGAGTTTTAAAGTTAATTCTGAATCTGATCTACATTACACATCAACATCCTCGTTAATAATTTTTATGAAATCTTTGTTGGCTCTCTACCTGATGTAAAAGGCAGTGACAATTAAAAAGTAAAACAAACTGTTTCATAAGCGGTGCTACGAAGCCTCTGATGCCAATACGAATACAGACCTTAGGCTCAGCAGATCAGGGATACCAACCAGGCATATTAACTGAGATCTCTTGTCCGGTTTGTCAAGTTTAACACGCTAAAAGAGTGCTGATAATTTATTCAGTGGGTGTACCTCAAAAACTAATAAACTTTTCCTGGACCCATTGCCTACCTATCAACCAGATTTGACTGAAATCCTATGACAACTTTCTGAGATACCGTATCATGTACTCAAGCAGGCAAGCAGGCAGACGGGGGTGAAAGAACAAGCTAATGCTAATACTATTTTTACGTATATAACCGCCGTAATACTTTAGTTTTTGTCATGTAATCGAAAAAGAATAGATTTTGAATCCATCTGAATAAGTCCGGTCATGAATTATAGTTACTGCTCACTCTCCATCCCCGCCCCAGGTTGGAGGGGGCAGTGGTAAGCAAGTTGTCACACCGTAATCTTGTTGCCCAGTGTCCACTGGGGTATATAGTGATTAAACACTGGGACCCCAGGATAATGTCAATATTTTCGTTATCAATGGACTGATTTAAATGAATGGATACTCTCTTTATTGGCACTATTACAATAATTTACATCATAGTACTGAAAGCGGTCCCCTTCATAAATAAAAAGGAAAAATAAACAGTCAGTGTTCCATACTGGCTAATATTCTGTACAACACACCATCTGGAATGGTGGCAATCACACTAATAATGGTTTCTTACGGCTCATCGAGTGAACGAGGTTTGTTCTTAAATACCTTTTACTAATGATGACCCCAAAGGAAAAAATCTCGAGTTACAGTAAGGCAGGAGAAATGAAAATTCTCCCTCAGTTGTGCAGTGCGAAATTGGGATTGCAGTGGTAGCTACCCGGCACAGCAATCACAGAACGGCATTTCCCGGAATGTTTCTTAAAAATCAAATACTAGAAAGACTCTTAAGCACATGATATAACTTCTTTGTCTACTGAATTCAGTACAGAAAATCATTTAAATTCATTCATATTTATGAATAATACCGATGTATCCGTTATTAATGAATCATTAATAACGGATACATTGGCATCAGTCTAGAGTTTTCAGAGTGGCGACTAACTCTATGGTATAAAGCTGTGTCAAGTTACGCAAAAGCTAGTTATGATGACACTGTGAGTAATGCAGTCTTGAATTCGAATCACCAGTACTAGAGCTTCATTCTGAGTGAAACCCTGCCAATTACTTCCTTTCAGCTAGGGACAGAAGCTCATGATCAGTACTAAACTCTACAAGGAATATAGGAAAGCTCAAAAATAAATTTCTATCACACTAACGAGGACCCTAACAGTAGATAAAACACATATGCACGCGCAAACAGGTAGGAGAACACAGCAAATAGTGCTGTCATACGACGTGTCGTCAGCTAATGACAACAAAATGAGACATTGTAATGTTAAAGGGTCCGGTGATCTGAATACTTATATAACATTACCTGGTCGTGAAATACATTTGTATAAAAGTCTGAAGTTATTATATAATTACAAAATTATGCAACTTACATGGATGATTTTCTACACCATTCATTGAGAAAAAATTGTACATTTATTCGTTTTAGTGCAAGAATGAGGATGAAACGCAGAAATGGTTGTGTTCTCAGACGGTAGTATAGGAATGTTGCTGGCTTCACAGCTAAAATACTCGTCTCCACAATGTTTTAAAAATTTTCCATGGACATGGAAGGATATATAACGTACAGAAAGCTATCTGTCTATCTATCTATCTATCTATATGTATATATATATATTGTATACCTATCTATCTATCTATCTATCTATACCTATTTTCCCATCTATCTATATACCGTATATCTATCTATCTATTTATATCTATATCTTTATATATCTATATCTATCTATTTATCTATCTGTCTATCTATCTATCTATCTATCTATCTATCTATATATATATATATATATATATATATATATATATTGTGGTAGGTGGGGGCACTCACCATCCACTCACTTGATATAGTCCTGCTCTCGGGTGCCTGTCCTTTCCTCTCCTCCATCCTTCTTTCCTTCCATCCTCTTCTGTCTTTCTTTCTTTCAGTCTTTCTTCGTCCTTCTGCCTACGGGTGACTTTACATTCCCTCTTCTGTTTTTCCTTCATTCTTTCCTCTTCCTTCTGCCTGTGAGTGACTCTGCACTGAGTGACATGCAAAATGGCTTTCTGTACACCCGGAAACCATTTACTACGCTGGGTGGTAACCATATATTCAAATTTTGGCGCCTGGTGGTTTAGTGGGTAATAATTGTGCTCCAATCGGATTGAGCTGGTGAAGGTTTATATCCAAGGGATGGTTGGGGTTTATTGCTCACGTAATGCCACTCAGGGATGAGTGAGGCTGGTCACTCTCATCTTAAATGTCAGGACCAACTGCCTAGCCCCGGGCTCCTACGCTCCTCATGGGGCAACGTAGGACTGGATGATGGATGGATGGATATATTTATATCTATTTATCTATCTGTATCTATCTATCTATCTATCCATATCTATCTAAATCTATCTATCTATCTATCTATTTATCCATCTATATCTATCTATCTCTATCTATCTATCTATATTTATCTATCTATCTATATCTATCTATCTATCTATATCTATCTATCTATATATATATATATATATAACAACAGCTGTGGGGAACATCATTTGACCCCATATCAAAAGTCGTTGGCCAAAAGGCAGTAAATTTCCATTGTCAGGTAGTACTGGATTTACATTCTACAATGATTGGGCGTACGTGATGTACGGGTTATCCTGCGCAACAGGGTTTTAGTAACATGCAACAAGGATTCCTGAGTTTATACCATATATTATGCTTCGCAGTGTGAGGCAAATCATGAAAAAATCAATAATGCCTGCTGTATCCAGTAAGTTTCGTTAGCTTTTCATGTTAGAAATAGAAGTCAACAATAAACAGTGCTATTTACAGTGTGACTGGATATAATGGACCGAATTATGCCAGTCACTGCAGAGCAATACAACCTGAAAACTAATACTTATCTCCAGGTAAAAGCAGTTGCTAGTAAGGCAATGTGTGTTCCCGAAGGGTTACTGAGAAATACCAGGGCAGTACAACAGATCTGTTGTGTATATGTGTATGTTGTGTATATGTATATGTGCATCTGTATATGTACGCAACGACTTATCTTGCTCGCGTGTTCCTGGACTTGATTCTTATGAGTTCTCTACTCTCTGGCTTCGGCCTTCCTGTCATTCTCTGACTAAGTATATCTGCGTTGCCTACTTATCCTCTAATATTACTTTGAAAAATTCTTCCACAATCTTACTTCTACGATGGAACACATTCTGTCAATTTCTCCTTTCTCTGAAATCTCCATTCTAGGAGATTTCAATGTCCACCACCACCTTTGGCTCTCCTCTCCTTTCACTGATCTCATCCTCGGCCTCCCCCTCCCTCTTCCCCCCTCCACCTCACTCACATACACTCTCTTCGTCAGTCTTTCACCCTCCATCCTCTCCACATGGCCAAACCACCTCAGTGTGTTCCTCATAACGCTTCCTATCACATCCACATCCACACCACAACGCTCCATTATATCCTCATTCGTCAGCCTGTCTCTCCATGTGACTCCACAGGCTCCTCTTAAATAACCCATTTCGAGTGACCTTGAAAGGTCAAAATCAAGATCACGGACTTTCGGAGGGCTATAACTTGAAACCAGTTGAAGATAGAGATATTTACTATTAAGAACATACAGGAACTAGTAATATGGGCTTTCATTTAGCACCAAGACCTTTGACCCTGAAAGGTCAAACTCAAGGTCACATATTCAGGGGGCTATAACTCGAAACTGGTTGAAGATAGATATAATTACTATTATCAAGATATAGGAAGTCTCATATGGGCTTTCATTTGGCAACATGACCTTTGACCTAGAATGGCCTTGAATGGTCAAACGCCAGATCACGGAATTTCAGAGGGCGTAACTTGAAAATATTTGCGCTATTGCCTTAGACTTTAATTGTATACTAACACTAAATTTCAGTATTTAACAGCAACAAAATAACTGCTGGCGGGCGAGGTTTGTTGTGCCTGGCACCACTTGTTGTTTATGTTCAAGGTTACTAAGAGCGGAATACGATCAGACCCAGTTAAACCATATAAAACATTTAAGCTGTTAACCTTTATGTCATTGTTGTTCCTCCCAACCACATGGTCCAACCATTTGGTACCTGAACCATTATAGGGAACAAAAGTAAACACATGGGTCCATTATGCTGAAGTCATAGTATACAATGTGGTTCCTTATCATAATTATTTTTAAGTAGTTATATCGATGCAGTTATACCGATGGTGATATTGGTGAAGTGATAATGCTGGCAACACTGTTAGTTGTAGTATTAATGATGCTGACGATAATAGTACTGATGGTGCGATTGGTAGCTGTGAGGTGGTATTTGTAGCTGTACTGACGATAACACTGGTTGCTGTAGTAGTAGTCATACTGATAATTGTAATAGAGACAGTGCTAGTGAGTGGTAATGGTAATAGCTGATATGAAGTGACAGTGACAATGATGGCGATGGTCGTAACTGCATTGATGGTGACAGTGACAGTCATAACGATGGCATTACTTTTGCGAAGTGGGATTGTACTAATGTCACAGTGAAGATAATGTGGGTTATTGCAGTGCTGGTAGTCGTAGTATATGCTCGTACTATGGCAGTATAGTCAATTCGATTTAGTCTAAGAAGAGTCTTCAACCTTTGAAAGCTGGCAGCTGACTGGATGTCCGAGTGCATTCATTATTTACGATGAATTTTATATTACTCTTATTTATAAGGGTTACAATACCGTTTGACAATAAAGTTGCCCAAGTAAATATTATATTTATCAATTTGTATAGATTAATTTAAAACTGAGGACGTACAAAGCTTATCAGATGGTATTGATACATTTAAAAAAATTTATTCTAGGGACAAATCAAAGCAAATTCAGGTAAAGTTTTATAGTTATCTTGATTTTTTTCCCCCTCACATTTAGGCAAATTAAGGTAAATTATGTCATTACTGCGATAGTTTGTAAACTCTAACCTAGCATATAATGTGGTGTGTGGGGGAGGGGGGGTGGGAGGGTAGCCCGACCGTGGGATGCTCCACTTGTCTACACAGACCACTGAGCTCTGTAGTATGGAGGGGTTATCTCCGCAGCGAGCGTGTGACTTCCGAAACCCCCGCACTCGTCGCCTCCACCATGTAATGCAGTTGGAACGTTGTTCCTAGCTTGCTGTTTCTGTTTCGCTGTTGCTTACATAAGCTGAGCAGTGGCCATGACACTATACTTTAGGTGCATAGTGAACCATGGCACTGTAGTTTCCTCACTCATTGGCTGATTTCAAAAGGCGCGGGCGTCGGTTGTAGTGCATGAACATTATCAGCGCCGCCCTGGGCCCCTGGCGGCGATCACACAAACTACGCGGCGCTACCCATGAAAAAGCCCCTGCATATGATAGAGCTCAGTGAAGCGTTGCTGTTGCATCAGTTTTCATTGTGCTTTCTACTTTCACATCATCAGTAAGTTTTCCATCTTTTTATTTTCGAATATCTATTTACAATTTACAGAGCTGTGGCAAGGTATGGGCTGCCGGATATTTAAAGTGATCGAATATCTATTTACAATTTACTGAGCTGTGGCAAGGTATGGGCTGCCGGATATTTAAAGTGATCGAATATCTATTTACAATTCAAAGAGCTGTGGCAAGGTATGGGCTGCGGGATATTAAAAGCGATCGAATATCTATTTACAATTTACTGAGCTGTGGCAAGGTATGGGCTGCCGGACATTTAAAGTGATGACGATAAATAGCTTTTTCACCTGTGCCTGTCAGTTATTTTTATTGGATTTCCGATGTTTCACTAAGATAGATTTTACAAAATGTAGCAGTAATGAAATAATTTACCATAATTTCCCTAAACATGGGGGGAGAAAAATTAGGTTTCTCGTAAAACTGTACCTGAACATGTTTTGATTGTCTCTATAATACAAAATTTTAAATTTGTCTATACCATCGGATAAACTTTGTAAGACCCGGTTTATAATTAATCTATACAAATAATTAAATATATTACTTTATTTGGGCAATCTTATCGTCAAACTGTTATTGTTACCTTTATCATAAAAATATTTTAAAATGCATTATTAATAATGAATGCATTCGGACAACCAATCACCTGCCAGCTTTCATAGATTTAAGGCTCGTCTCTTCTCAGTATACAGTAATGGTGAGGATGATCATTACACTCGCGCTCGTGAAGCGAGAACGAATGTCATATATTAATAGATGTACTCGTGTGTGTGTCTGTTTTTCTGTGAGAGAGAGAGAGAGAGAGAGAGAGAGAGAGAGAGAGCAATTTAAGCGAACATGGTGCACAGGCAAAGTAAACGCCATTGGATTAACCTATTGCCTTACAGTAGATGAATGGTCAAGGGCACAGGGCTACGTCAAATTTTGACCTAACATAGTCAACATAAAGTTTTTTTTTTTTTTTAATCCAGCTTATATCAAACCTGGGAGAAGGTTGACAATAAAGAAAGAAAGAAGAGCTTCGAAATTCAAAACAGTCAAGAGTCTCGGTCACAGGGCAAGGTCAAAATTCGAACCGTGTGTGTGTGTGTGTGTGTGTGTGTGTGTGTGTGTGAGTGTGTGCACTAAGAAAATAGCTTAAACAGTTTTGAACCAGACTTAGTAGATAGGTTAATGATGAAAATACAGTATATATATATATATATATATATATATATAGACCAAACTTTTGAGAAGGCTTCAGAGCTAGGCAAGGACAAAGAAATACTTTTGAGAACATAAGTCAAAGGTGCAAGTCGCAGAGAAAGTCTCTTATGCCAAGATTGGAGGGCAGATCAGTTTAAGCATTTCTGATCCGTCTTGATCCTAACTTTGTGGAAGGGTTAATGGTCTGGCAAGATTTAAATCATTCAGTTTAGTGAGCCTTCGGTCAAGTTCAAGGTCACAGGGCAAAGTCAAATGTCCAAGCCTTAGACCACTTGTTGGGTGCTCGAGATATTCACTTTCCCTCTTGTTATACCGATAACAGTTGTTGATGTGACTAGTGGCAATTTTAGTATAGAGGGTAATTTTGATAGTTGTGCTGTGTAGGGTTAACACAGCTCTTCCACAGTTACCAGCACCGATCCTCAGCCATTGCGCTACCTGTGGTGTGTATGGATATTGCATTAGGGTTAAAACCAGAGGATTTTGTTCAGGTGAGAGAAGCTTTAGTTGCCAAAGGCTTTGAACACTACTTGGCCTAACCTTTTGTCCGATGCTGTTATGTAGAGTGTGTTTATTCAGGCAACCACGAGACAGTTTTGTGCATCGAGTTAAGAACTAACAGCCAATTGGTTAACACAGATCTTCCACCCTGACCACTGTCTTGTAGAAACGTTTTTAACATAAGGGTTTATATATAACCTTCATTACTTCTTCACTACGTAGGTGACGCTAATCAACAGAAAAAAAAAATGAACCTAGTAAGAATGGGAGGAAATAACGTCGCCAGAGTAACAGGTCAGCTCTCTTTAGTATGACTACGTATACTTCAGTTTATTGTTTATACCAGCATACGGTGTTGTTTAGCACAAAAAGGTCCACGCTTAAGGAAGGATCTGAAGGCATTCTTTTTTTCTGAAAATGAATAATATTGTGTACTGAAAACGATTGTCTAATGCGTCACGTTCACTGATATTTCCTGCAGCTAATCGTTACCATTTGATGAAAACCGTAAAACCATTGGAGATATAAAGGAGGTAAAAAAAAAAAAAAAAAAAAAAAAAAAAAGAGGGAGGGTTATCACATTAAAAGGACTGGAAAAAGCCTCATGGCCGATGACATCTCGTGCGTCCAATTCTCATCTGCTGAATACAACCATGTACCAGCAGAAAGTGCGGTAACAAACAAAAAAGAAGGTGTAATGGTATTATCAGAAAATGCCTCAAAATCACGAACGACTCCTGGGTCAAGTCCTGAGCAGCACTGATACCTTACCCACCACCATCACCAAGTTCGCTCCCCTAATTATGAGCGAGCGAGCGAATCGAGTGAGCCATATTTATTCTCAGTTAAGTTTGGAAATGAGAGGCCTTGCCCGACCGTCACACTAAGCAGAGACTAATAACTGTAACCCCATGTAAAACAGAGTTGAAATTCTTTTTGCATGTGATATATTTAATCAATAAATTTCGTTATCACCTAAAACATAAGGGCATAGGTACCCCTTGGAATCTCGAGTTTTTCAAGGGAATGTATGGCTCTACTCTGTGAACGCCTGAATTACGAAATTCGGATTTAAAAAGATATTCCGTCGTAAAACTGTGTTTATTTTACATCAGCTCTAGGAATTAACTATCGTAGATTCCGCCGATAATTTTATATCAAAGGGAAATTGTGATAACATGGTGCTCACTCACTCATCACGGGCTCACAAAGCTCACTTTACTGGTATCATTATTTGGAGGGGATCGACACACCTTCCATTAACCGTTCAGTATTAACGGGTTCTCCTGTGCTGAGTTAAATCACCTGGCATCAGCAGAGTCATTATTATTATCATCATCATCATCCTTACTTGCTATCCCACATTAGGATATTCCTGCATCCAGTATTCACCAGCAGAACACAATGATTAATTCAGATGGAAGTACCGAGAATGAAAAAAAAAAAAAAAATGAAGCTGTTATCACTCTGACATTTCTTGATATTTTCTGGAGTCAAGCCTGAGCATCATTCATATCCCTTCCACCATCACCATCACAACCACCACCTCCCCGAAAATGCTCTCTTGATAATAAGTATACTGGATGGGTTTGATACTGCATTCATCAACCCCTTCACTAGTAAGGATGTCTCCCTAGAAGGGAAAACCGGGGTGCAGGACACCCCAGATTTCCATGTTTTAGAATATCTTAGCACCTCCACACATGCTCGTAGGTCCCAGGGACTTTTTGAGGGGGGGTAAACGTCAGTGCCCGACAGGATTCGACTAAGATGGGTGTGCCAGCTTATGCTCCCTCTTTCTTACCAAGCTACAGAGGCCCTGGGGTATCAGACGCCCCCACAATCACATGTGAAGGTAGGTAATTTCCAAAGTAGTCCCTATAAAATTTAAAGGTCCTGAGCTTTACAGTGGGATTCTATAACTGCCATATAAACTTTAAATCATCACAACAGAATTATATTCCCTAGTGATTAAGTGGCCAATGAACAGTATCTTCAAGTTATTTTTCATTTTACGAATAATTTTTTTTTTTTTTTTTTTTTTTTTTTTTTTTGCAGGTTTCATGGATTATTCAAGGCCAGTTGCCGATGGTGAGATCCCTATCCTGTTGGACTAACTGGACGACTTGTCTGACATGGTGGAGGATAGGGATATAAAAAATGAACTGGGAGATCATGCAGAAACTATTGATGAGACTGTCACTTCCTATGAGGAGGACTCAGACCATGAGGAAGAAGGGGAACATTCATGGGAGAGTCCTTCTGTTGACCCAACCCACTCGTCCCACACCCAGCAACCATCCACCCCATCTCCGGTCCAAACCCGTCACACGCGCTCTACCACGGACCAGTCAGACAGCACACAACCCTCTGACACTACCAGCACTGCTTCTCCGTCACCATCACTCGCCAGTCTGCATTAAATGTCTTGAATAACAGGTAAACATTAGCACATTCCATATATGTTGATATATTTTCATGATATAAACAATGTCAGTAACCTATAAAGGCATATTTTTGGTTTGTAACTTATGACATGTGAAAAAGCCCCCAAAAGTAGTCTAAAAAGTACCTCTCATTTCCTCTCCACAAAATCGTGTGTTCTGGTGCCAGGAGAGGTGCCAGCCGCTGCCAGACTGATGTCCCATCATCAGGCCCTCAGATCCTCGCTTTGCAGCACATTTGCATGCATGGAATTTTATTGGTGCTATTGGAAGTGACCTTAACTCTTCCACAGTCAAAGTTGTCACTTAAATAGAGTATGTATATGTCAAAATTATTATTCAGGGCAGCACACTGATAACTGTGATGTAGGACAGGGAAAAGGTTTTATTTTTCAAATGTACCCTTACTTTTTTATTAAATGTTTAACAACTTTGCTGAATTTCTGTTTAATTAATTTGGGTGTCCTATATCCCCCATTCACCTAAATTCAACAGCTCAGGGGGGCAGGGTTCCCCTTCAAGGGCTTTAAATCGTCTGGTGGAAACAATAATAGGCAAAATCAGAACGTCACGATCAGTTAAGTAATATTACAGCGTCACTACAGTGAAAAGGATAGACCAAAAATGATGCCATTATACTGGAAATGTTAAATATTTCCTGCAGCCAACCTTGAGCAGCTTTGATACTTCTGCCATCACCAGCACCACCACCCAGTAACCACCACAACACAACATTGTTCTCCTATTACCAAATGCACGCCCGCCTCAGTCACTCACGTCCGGGTTTATCTCATCACCAGATTTCCGCGTCTGATGCTACTAGTGGCGGTGTTCATCTTGGCTGCTGGTGATGTATAGTCAGTGGAAGTAAAATTTCCTGTTCCACTGCATCTGCTTTATACCAATGTATGTAGGGGTTACTACCCTTCCTGGCGCATCATATCAAAAAGCAATGGGCACTAAACATACCAAACTTTTCTTTCTGTTAAAATATTGAAGAAGTGTGTAGAGGTAAGAAGTAGAAGAAATGTACATAATAAGCATGCATTTATCCCCTACTCTACAGAGCGCGAACAATGTGGCTGTTGTATCTGGCCACTGTCATCATTAATTTCAGTCCTACCAGATTTTTATTCGGGGATGATGTTATTAACTAAATTTACTTTTTTTCTAAAATTAAGTGATAATCGTGTGGACAATAACTGTAGTATTATGTTGCAGCTAACACTAAGTGATTTTATTCAGCTAAAAGAGAGATCGGAACCTGAGAGTGTTCGTACCATTACCATTAACCCTCATATGGTCGAGACATCTGCGATATTCCATTACATCTAACACCAAAAAATCATATTCATCTGCAACAGTATCTTTGAAGCCTGAATGGTAATATTTCTTTTCAGTGCCGGATGACTTAATGTAATATTATTCATGTAATTGCAGTTTACCTCTTCATTACAATGACGTCTTTTAGATTTGTTCTACCTCGAATAGTTAATATTAACTTCAGGGAACCCTCTTGTAATATAAAGGAGGAACTAATACCTGTTGAAATCCTGTAGTATGAGAGGGCTCTCCAAAATTAAAGGAAATCATCAGCATACTGTAAGAATTATTTAACAGTAACATCCTTTTGATAATGGGGTATATCATAAGAATTATTATCAGTGACAAGACAAACCTAATTTTCTTATTCAACAGCCAGAATGACATGGACGAGGTCATTTCTTATTCTGTCAGTAGTTCACGCAGCCCAATCACACTTATCAGTCTCGGTAGGAATTGGGCACAAATCGTACTTAAAAGTCTGATGAGTATTTAAAAAACGTGCGTTTCGTAGCAAGTTTTATTAATGGTTTCCGCGTGAACCATTTGTGATATGAAATGTTGCGTGCGGCTTGAGGTACCTCGACTCAGTTGCATCCTCTTTGTCAAGCCTTCCCAGACTAACTTCAAAGCAACATCTCGCCCACTGCTGGCTCAGAGGTGTGTTCCCTAACTAACGTAGTAAATTAAGGCAGTGCTTCCCTTAACACTCAGGGTATAGAGCAGATAACAGAGTTTCGTAATGGTTAGCATAATTTACACTGACTGCAACTGCTTAAATTGAGTAAAGTGATAATCCGTTAGATCTACCTTTTATCCGTCGCATGAAAAGGTATTTCCTTCAATAAATGACCTAGTGAAGAGAAAACGAAATGAAACAAATATAACATCTGGTACAAAAGTTCGGATAGTATTTCAGTTCTACTTCATGCTTACGTCTACTGGATTATGAAACTGAGAGTGGAGAGAGATTTGGCATGTTTGTCTGTCCAGTGATTCAATTTATTATGGGGTGCCAGGGAAGAAACTGGCGGACATATTTTAAGTGTGAGGTAGATGAAGCTGAATAATTTCATTGTGTAACAGAATTTGTTTATTCATGTTTTTTTTTTTTTTTTTTTTTTTTTTTTGGTCTTGTTAGACTCAGTTTCCACACTGATGCCAATGGTGTATGTTTTGTTTGTCTCTAGGCTTTTGTCAAAAATTGGCATTGTTTATTTCTAGTCTTGTTACTTCATGCCAGTGTATTGGCTGAGGTAATGGCTGACCATGAGGACATCGTCAATGACGGAGCGGAAAGTGATGATGAATCGTATGATGGAGAATGGCTGACATATTCACCAGGTCGCAAGTTCGAAGAATGCTTGCAAATTGTGAACTCCAGGTTAAAATGACCGTTGACGAAGAGCGCGCTTGGAATGCTTTCAGAGGGGTCGTGGAAGGTTTTCTTGGCAACCAGAGGAGACCAGATTCCGCACAGCTGGTCGATGACCTGATCGGCGCATTCCAACAGCTTGGATGTAGAATGTCAGTCAATTTGGATTATCTGCATTCCCATCTTGATTTCTTGAAAAGCAACTTGGGTGCAGTCAGCGAAGAGCATGGCGAACGGTTGCACCAGGACATTCTGCTGATGGAAACCAGATATCAGGGCAGGTGGAACGAGGTGATGATGGGCGATTACGTTTGGGGATTGTTGCGCGATTGTCATCACAGCCACAGAAAAAAGTCAAGATCAAAAGTGCATTTCTAGATATTATGTGCCCTGCATTATATTCATAGTATACGCCCGGAAATATGTAAATTCTTTGACAGTCTCATCATTCTCGAAAAAGTAACAAGTTGCAGTTCCTGTCCTTGTACGATACATTTGTTGTTGCATAATTCCTGTAACTCTTGATTTACACAAAACAATGAGCATATTCGGAATGTACGCGTTGACTTTGATCAGAAATAGCGTAAAAATCAACATAATCAAGAAAAAGGTTTTGTTACACAGTGTAATAGACGAACTTTTGTCCCTGGCTGTACGTGTATAGTCATTTCGTTCACCAACTTACGTGTTGGAGAAAAGTAAGTTAATTGTACAGTACTCGTGCTCATGCAGTGAGCTTGTGCTGCTCCAGGCCAGCAACGCACTGACTGTTTGTATGATTTTCTCGCGTGTTTACACTGAGAGGAGGGACTCGGATCAAAGCCATCAGCACACAAGAGAACTTTATTACCTTCATGTGTACGTTACGGAGTTTTGTATTGTCCCTTTGTGTTGTATTCGAGAGACTCGGACACAAATTGGACTCACTGAGTAACTGAGCGAGATTGTTATGTTACTAACATTTTTTTTTTTTTTACCGTTCGTCCTCAACACTAACTGTCGTCCTCGACGTTATCGCTCGTCCTCAGTGTTATCTATCATCCTCAGCACCATCATTGTCTTCAGTATTGTCCATGGTTCTATACTGTCACTACTGTCAGTCGTCCTCTACATTGTCTATCGTCACCAACACCGTCACTCGTCCTCAGCATAGTCCATAGGTCTATATCATCACTCGTCCTTAACATTTTCTACCGTCCCAAAGGCATATTACTCGTCCTCAGCACTACCTATCGTCGTCAACACTCACTCGTCCTCAGCACTACCTATCGTCGTCAACGCTCACTCGTCCTCAGCACTACCTATCGTCGTCAACACTCACTCGTCCTCAGCACTACCTATCGTCGTCAACACTCACTCGTCCTCAGCACTACCTATCGTCGTCAACACTCACTCGTCCTCAACACTACCTATCGTCGTCAACACTCACTCGTCCTCAGCACTATCTATCGTCGTCAACACTCACTCGTTCTCAGCACTACCTATCGTCGTCAACACTCACTCGTTCTCAGCACTACCTATCGTCGTCAACACTCACTCATCCTCAGCACTACCTATCGTCGTCAACACTCACTCATCCTTAACACTATATATCGATGTCAACACTCAGTCGTCCTCAACACTATCTATCGTCGTCAACATTCACTCGTCCTCAACACTATCTATCGTCGCCAACACTCACTCATCCTCAACACTATCTATCGTCGCCAACACTCACTCATCTTCAACACTATCTATCGTTGCCAACACTCACTCGTCCTCAATACTATCTATCGTCGTCAGCATTCTCATTTGATGAGAAATAGAGTAAAAATCATCATAATAAAAAAAAAAAAGTTTTGTTATACAGTGTAAAAGACGAACTTTTGTCCCTGGCCGTACGTGAATGGTTATTTCGTTCACCAACTTACGTGTTGGAGAAAATTAAGTTAATTATAAGTTAATTGTACAGTACGTCAACACTCATTCGTCATCAACACTATCGTCCTCAGCAGTACCATTTGCCCTACTGTCAGTACTTTCACTCGTCCTCAGCACTGTCGTCCACAGCATTATCACCTCTCCTCAACAAATATCTTTCGTTCTTAGATCTGTCTATCGTCCTTAACAACGTCTGTCACCCTACATACTGCCGTTCTCTTCTTCCTATTGTCTTTAGTACTGTAATCACCAACTCTGTCTCTCATTCTCAACACCACAAAACCCCATCACAGACGCTACACAGCCTCACCACACACCACCACACAGCAGTACACAACACTACCACTCACCACACAACACCATACAGCACAAACACATACTACCATACAGTACCACACAACACAGTAAAGCACCAACACATACTACCACACAGCACCACACAAAACCAACACATACTACCACACAGCACTGCACATCACCATACAGTACCAACACATACTACCACACAGCACCACACAACACAACAAGGCACCAAAAAACACCACATAACTCCACGACACAAACCATACAACATCACTACGCATCACCACACAACACCGTTCCACAATACCCACCACCACAACACTGCACCACGTAACACCACCACTCAACACCACACAAAACCACACAGCTCCACCACAAACACCATACAAAGCCATCACACAATACCACCATACAACATGTCATGCTCCACCACACAACACTGCATAACACCAACACGCTATAACACAAAATATCACATAACATGACACAACACTATCAAACAACACCTCCACTTTTCACTACTACACAACAACGTTAGCCTGCACCACCGCATCTCTAAACAGCACAACCACGAAACACCATTACACAATACCTCCACACAACACTACCATAAAACACCACCACACTTCACAACTACACAACACCACTACACAACACCACCACACAGCGCCACTACACAACACCACTACTCAACACCGCCATCCTACACCAACACACAACACAGCCGTCCTACACCACCACACAACACCATTATCCTACACCACCACACAACACCGTTACCCTACACCACCACACAACACCGTTACCCTACACCGCCACACAACACCGTTACCCTACACCACCACACAACACCGCCATCCTACACCGCCACACAACACCGTTATTCTACACAACCACGCAACACAGCCATCCTACACCACCACACAACACAGTTATCCTACACCACACCACACAACACAGCCATCCTACACCACCACACAACACCTTTATTCTACACCAGCTCACAACACTGTTATCCTACACCACCACACAACACAGCCATCCTACACCACCACACAGCACAGCCATCCTACACCACCACACAACACAGCCATCCTACACCACCACACAGCACAGCCATCATACACCACCACACAGCACAGCCATCATACACCACCACACAGCACAGCCATCCTACACCACCACACAACACCGTATCCTACACCACCACACAACACCGTATCCTACACCATCAAACATCACCGTTATCCTACACCACCACACAACACAGCCATCCTACACCACCACACAACACAGCCATCCTACACCACCACACAACACCGCCATTATACACCATCACACAACACCGTTATTCTACACCAGCTCACAACACCGTTATTCTACACCACCACACAGCACAGCCATCCTACACCACCACACAACACCGTATCCTACACCACCAAACATCACCGTTATCCTACACCACCACACAACACAGCCATCCTACACCACCACACAACACAGCCATCCTACACCACCACACAACACCGCCATTATACACCATCACACAACACTGTTATTCTACACCAGCTCACAACACCGTTATTCTACACCACCACACAGCACAGCCATCCTACACCACCACACAACACCGCCATCATACACCACCACACAACACCGTTATCTTACATCACCACACAACCTTAGAGGAAGCCAGCCAGAATGTCCCAGCACTAGAACTTGACTCTCCCGGCATTGTTCCAGTTAAAATACAGACAAGGTAAGTGAAATCCATCCTAGACAATTTACCTAACAACAAAGCTCCAGGCCCAGATGGAATTCCGCCAATTGTTTTGAAAAAGTTTTCCCCAGAACTTGCCTCTGTTCATGCAAAATTATTCAGACTATGCATACGTACTTCTTCATTCCCTAATTCATCGAAAGAAGCCAATATCCATCCAATTCCAAGAAAAGGAAGTTCCTCTGATCCCTCTGATTACAGACCAATAACTGTTACATATTCTCTTGGTAAAGTTTTTGAAACTGTAATTAATAAGCATATTGTTAAACATCTTGATTCCAACACCTTAATTAGTGATAGACAATATGGTTTTCGCGAAGAAAGATCCACCATTGACATACTCAATCTCCTGACTCATATATACCATCCATCAATCAGTTGACCTACATGGTGAAACTCATGCAGTAGCCCTGGATACTTCTAAAGTTTTTGACAGAGTCTGGCACCGTTCCCTGTTGTCCAAATTCCTTTGCTATGGACTAAACTCTTTTGTTCCTTTGATTTCCTCATATCTCAGCAATAGAAAAATAAGAGTAAAAGTAAATGATGTATATTCTACTTTCCACTCAGTTAACGCCGGCGTGCCGCAGGGATCAGTTCTGGCACCAACCCTGTTCCTTGTTCATATTAATGATCTCTTATCTCTCACCCACAATACAATCCATTCATATGCAGATGACTCAACACTTCATAGTTCATTCACACTCAGACATCCATTTGCAAAGTCCGAAATTTCTAACTCTCACATCAGTACAGCCATCTCTGTCACAATAACTTTGTAGCTTCTTGTAGTGAAGTTTTGTAGATCAGTTATATTTATATTGAACTTGTGGATGAGCGGTTGTTATACTTGAGTAGTTTTGTAAGTAGATAATCTTCGTTCCCATTTGTCATGCAATGACAGGAGAGGTAAAGAATAGTATGGGACTATTTTTATTTGTCTTGGAAATATTAACAAAGTCTCACACACATGAGTGAAGTATAAGTAGAGTCCCTTGAGCTACCTCCTTGTCTCGCTCTCTCTCTCTCTCTCTCTCTCTCTCTCTTCCCTCTCGCCCATGTTGCTAGGCTCGTTCTCCCTACTACCTGCCGGTTCTATGGCCTGTCTCCTTCTGAGCTCTGCTTCCTAAATTCTGGTGAAGCAGGGGTCGTGTCACGTGTGTTACACTGTGGTTGGAAAGTTCTAGAAACCTGTGTGTGAGTATGTGTGTATGTGTGTGTATGGTCACGAGGCGCTGTCGTGTGCCTATAAAGCATTCCTTGAGTTAAGAGTGTGTAAGCATGTTTAGCATTGCTCGATTCTCGCAGACACAATACCTTCTCATCATCTGACTTGCTGCTTCTATCTGTCTCTCTCTCTCTCTCTCTCTCTCTATCTATCTATCTATCTATTGCCAGACGCCTCAATCCCGTTTGGGGTGGCCACAAACAAATCGCCTCCAAGTCGCCCTGTCCCCTGCCATTTCACTGCCCTGCTCCCAACTCATCCCCCCTCTCTCATATACCTCTCCACCCCATCCCTCCATCTCATCCTCGGTCTCCCCCTCCCTCTTCCCCCCTCCACCTCAGTCACATACTGTACATTCTCTTCGTCACAGTCTTTCACCCTCCATCCTCTCCACATGGCCAAACCACCTCAGTGTGTTCCTCATAACGCTTCCTATCACATCCTATCTATCTATCTATTTATCTATTTATCTATTATGATTTGTAATTATAATATGGAGTCCTGACATTGCTCGGCCGCGCCGCTGAAGGTCCTCCGACAGCAATCATCATTGACATATGCTAATCTATTAGTACATAATATTGATTATAATATTGTACACATACAATATTTATAGTAAATTGCAATGATCTAGTAATATTACATTTTAAACAAGTTATATACACATTTGAATAAATGCAATGGTTGTTGTATGACATTTTGTAAGATGTGTATGTATAACAGACATACACATATAATTGTGCAATGGTAATACTGCTGGGTTATTACATTACATATTGAGTTATCCCTTTAGTAATGTTTAATATTTCACCTAACTTGTATGATGATTCTGGTAATACAGAACTGTGGTAAAATTGTATGATCTTACATAATATTGTAATAACATTGTGTAAATACATAACTGTAACATTGTGAATTGTTACATAATTGTATTGTAATTGTTACATTGTAGTAACATTGTAGTAATACATAATTGTAATATATTATGAATTGTTACATAATATTGTGGTAATGCATAATTGTGTTGGCCTTATAATTGTAGTTAGATTTTGTTAATGCAACTGTTACATAATTGTGTTGGCCCTATAATTGTAGTTAAATTTACATGATAGTTACATCTTGTTAATGCAACTGTTACATAATTGTGTTGGCCTTATAATTGTAGTTACATTTTGTTAATGCAACTGTTACATAATTGTTACATATTGTTTGTAGTTACATATCGTTTGTAGTTACATAATTGTAATAATTGCAGTCCTGACACTGAATCCGGTCATGCTGCAGTCGATGATAGTGATGATGTGACATGCCACTGGCTCGTGGAGACAACAATTTGTTTTTTATTTCACTTATAGAAGGAGTTTATGTGATGATGTGGTATGCCACATCCTTGTGGAGAGAACAATTTGCTTTTTGTTTCACTTATAGAAGGAGTTTATGTGATGATGTGCCATGCCACTTGCTTGTGGAGACAACAATTTGCTTTTTATTTCACTTATAGAAGGAGTTTATGTGGTACTTTGGCATTTGTAGTAACACTTACGCTTATTTTCATTTGTTATGTGATCATACTCTATTTCTTTTTTTTTTTTTTTGTATGTATTGATTTTCTATAGTTTGTTTTTCTTCGTTTGTCTACGCTTTTTCTGTGTTGTTCATGGCTGCATAATTGCTGGTTAATTCCCTTGGGATCATTTTTTAAGGTTTAGTTTATATTGCACAGATATTACTGAAAATGATATTATATAGCCCCATATTTTGTTATTTTATAAAAAATATATATATATATATATATATATATATATATATATATATATATATATATATATATATATATATATACAGGATTAACTATATACACTGACTTGTTGTTCACTTGTACCTATCGTGGGCAACGTATGTGTCAGAACTGTGTGGAAATCTTTGTCTTCACGACTGTGTGGAAGATGTTCACTCTTGCTAACGTCATTTGTGTTGGCCATTTTTTTTTCTTTTCCTGGTTTTCCTTGTAACTTAACTTGTCTGTTTCCACTAAGTAGCTTTAATTAATAAATGTTTAATTCAGTTCTTTTAATCGCTCACTGAGCAGCTGTGATGGTATATTATCTTATTACTTTGTAGATGTAATAATGTATAGCTGTATGTATGCAACACGTATTTTATGTAGGTATAAATAGTAACACTCGTTGGTAGTAAATAAATGCTATAATAAATGAATGAATATATATAGTGTAGAATATTTATTGTTGGTGCAAGTATTTAATTATTGAAGTATGAAGATAATTGAAGTAGGTATATGTATTTAAGTTGTAATTATACAGCAAGTCTTATATGTTTGTGCAAAATGTTTTGTCTATCACTGTGTATCGCATGAAAAAGTAACTATGTAACTCACTAATTTTTACCGTGGTGGGAATGGTGTGAGTGGTGTTGCACGTGGTGATAGCGTTGTCCTTCACGGATTGAATGACGTGTTGTCGTCTTAGCAAAAACGTATGGTGACGTCGACTTCTCACACTGGTAGCTGTTATGAGTAACTGAGTAGCAATGAGTAACTTGAGTGAAGATGAGTGAGTAAGATGAGTTGTGAATATGGGCTTGGTATTTGCTTCGTCGTCTTGACCTCACACTCCTGCGTCAGCGGTGAAGGTTGGGTGGAGGTAGCAGAGAGAGGAGGGTGAGGTCTGGTGGTTGTGAGTTGTAAGTCGTATCTCACTCTTCGTTTGTTTGTTTTGTTTTTCTTTTTCTCGATGTATTCTCTGTCCTTTTCTCTTGCGATTTACTCGTTGTAGGATGCTAAGACTGCCGCTACTTGTAGGTGCGTGTAGAAGATTATACAGACGACTCGTAGAGTTGTTACTTGTAGTTGATTGTAGATGGTTGTAGTTCGTTGGTTCGTCGTAGAAATTGCAAGACTGTTTGTATCAGTACATTGTTAAACTATTGGCAAGACGTCGTGTGATCACTTCTACATCAGCGTGATGATCGTGGAGACGGAGGGGGGGTTGGAGAGAATACTGTCAGGAGCTGGTTGTGAGTTGTTGGTTGTGAGGGGTATTTTTTGTTTTCAATCTTGATATTTTGTAGGAATTCACTGTAGATTCGTAGACGAGGTTCATACGTTCGCTGCCAACCAAATGTCACAAAAACTTTGTAGCTTCTTGTAGTGAAGTTTTTTTAGATCAGTTATATATATATTGAACTTGTGGACGAGTGGTTGTTATACTTGAGTAGTTTTGTAAGTAGATAATCTTCGTTCCCATTTGTCATGCAATGACAGGAGAGGTAAAGAATAGTATGGGACTATTTTTATTTGTCTTGGAAACATTAACAAAGTCTCACACACACGAGTGAAGTAAAAGTAGAGTCCCTCGAGCTACCTCCTTGTCTCGGTCTCTCTCTCTCTCTCTCTCTCTCTCTCTCTCTCTCTCTCTCGCCCATGTTGCTAGGCTTGTTCTCCCTACTACCTGCCGGTTCTATGGCCTGTCTCCTTCTGCCTGTGCTTCCTAAATTCTGGCGTAGCAGGGATCGTGTCACGTGTGTTACACTGTGGTTGGAAAGTTCTAGAAACCTGTGTGTGAGTATGTGTGTATGTGGTCACAAGGCACTGTCGTGTGCCTATAAAGCATTCCTTGAGTTAAGAGTGTGTAAGCATGTTTAGCATTGCTCGATTCTCACAGACACAATACCTTCTCATCATCTGACTTGCTGCTTCTATCTGTCTCTCTATCTATCTGTTTATCTGTTTATCTATTATGATTTGTAATTATAATATGGAGTCCTGACATCGCTTTAAATCAAGACTTATCCACGATCAGTGAATGGGGACAAAACAACTTTGTCTCATTTAATGCTAGTAAAACTAAATATATACAATTTACTAATAGGCAGGTATTGCCAGAATCGTATATTACCTTCAGTGCTACAAATATTCCCATTTCCAAAAGTATTGAAATTCTCGGTGTCTTGCTTAACAATGCCCTCAGCTGGACCTCTCATGTTAGATCACTTGCTAAAACCGCCTCAAAGAAACTTGGATTATTGTACAGAGTCCGTAACTTCTTCACTGACGAGCAGTTAGCTATAATTTATAAGAGTCATGTGCGCTCTCAGCTTGAATACTGCTAACCCTTGTGGAGGAGATGTGGAGAGGTTGCATTAAAACAAGTAGACAAGATTCAGAACAAAGCTGTTAGAATTATTAATAACCCTGTCATTACTAATAAACTACCTCCCCTACAGGTAAGAAGGAATGTTGTCTCCCTTGCGTTACTTTACAGATGTTTCTACAGCAAATGCTCAGAAGAAGTTGCGTCCATGGTGCCACCTCTCCATGCCTTCCCTCGTGCTACACGAGCAGCTGGCAGCGCTCATGACTGGAATGTCACTCAGCCATACTGCAGAACTTCTGCCTATCAGAATTCTTTCATTCCCCGAACTGCATCTCTCTGGAACTCGCTTCCTCAGAGTTGTTTCCCTCCAAACTTCAACCTACTGCTGTTCAAGTCTAACTGTTACAGATATTTTATGAACAGAGGACACCAGTAATCTGGTGCTTGGATTTTTTTTTTATTCATTTGTTTTTCCTTCCTCTGTTCTGTTATTAAAAAAAAAAAAAACGTTATCCTACACCACCACACAACACCGCCATCCTACACCACCACACAACACCGCCATCCTACACCACCACACAACACCGCCATCCTACACCACCACACAACACAGCCATCCTACACCACCACACAACACCATTATCCTACACCACCACACAACACCGTTATCCTACACTACCACACAACACTGCCAATCTACACCACCACACAACACAGCCATCCTACACTACCACACAACACCGTTATCCCACACCACCACACAACACCACTACCAAGCGCCACCACAACACCATCATACAACACCACTACACAACATCTCATCCTACATCACCACACAACTACCAAGCGCTACGAAACACCACACAACACCACACCACCACACGTCATAGACACCAATCAGCTCCAACATCACCACTACTCGGTACCACCACATAATACCACCACACAACACTAACACTCGCCACGTATCATCACTGCACAGTACCATGCAACACAAGCACACTACAACGCGAAAACTTGTCCCCAGCTTCACCACTTATTACCACTTTAATACCACAGTTCAGCAACATCACGCCACCACAACACCACCACACACCACCAAAACACTACCAAAGATCACCACAGCACCATGGCTGAGCACTACATTTCAATACCACCATATAACACCACCACAGACCGTGATAAGACACCCACAATGCCATCTCACAACATTACTGAACACCGACTTTCAGCATTACAACACAACATTGATTTAGACCATGATAACACCACCACAATACTATCTTTCAACACCACCACACAAAGCCACCACAGACCACCATAGCACCAGCACATTATGACCTCTCGACATCATCGCTGAACATTACCTCTTAATAACACCACACAGCCCTGCCACTCGACACCACCGCAGAGCACAAGCACAGCACCACTTCTCAGCACCACCATACAGCTCCAAAGGAAAACAACACCACACAATACCACCACACAACGCTTCCTTTATGCATGAACTATCAACACCACTCTACTACACCATCACTCAATATCACTACACAGAGTCACAAAGCAACACCATCGCTCAACACCACCTTATCGGGAAATGGGTGTACTGATAAAGTACGTGGTTGATGTGGACCGTGGAATATAAGAACAATATGTGGATATGGATATGGCATGGATATGAGTGATAGGGTGATGTTCTAGTCACACTGACACATCGACATAACTGTACACCTGATAATAGCTCGCAAAAGTGCCCTGGCATGTTTACAAGTTAGCTAGTAAGTGACACTAAGAATTTGTCGTGTGTGTGTGTGTGTGTGTGTGTGTGTGTGTGTGTGTGTGTGTGTGTGTGTGTGTGTTTTCTTACCTAATTGTTCTTACCTAGTTGTATCTTTACAGGAATGAGTCAAGCTCGTACTGTCCCGTGTCTTAAGCCATATTTATCGTACATATCCTTAAATTTGTGAATTGTTTTGGCACACACTATTTCATTCGGTAGTGCATTCCACTGATCAATTGCTCTGTTTGGGAAACTGAATTTCCTCACTTCTTTATCACCTCTCTTCTTATGCAGTTTTTTGCAGTGTCCTCTTGCTGATGCTTCCACATATGTTAAGTAATCATTTATGGCTATTTTCTCCTTCCCTGATATGCATTTATATAGCATTATCATGTCACCTCTTTTCCTTCTCTCCTGTAGTGTTGGTAGATTCAGTTTATTTAGTCTTTCTTCGTAGCTTAGATCCCTTAAGCTTGGTATCCATCTTGTAGCGGCCCTTTGAACTTTTTCAATCTTGTCTATGTGTTTTTTGAGATAAGGACTCCAGAATACTGATGCATACTCCAGGGTTGGTCTGATGAATGATGTTATTATCCTTCTTAGCATGTCTTCATTTATGTATGTGAATGCTATTCTCATATTTGCAAGCAGTGTATACATGTTCCGTACCTACTCACTGATGTGGTCAGCCGGAGATAGTCTGTTATTGATAATCACACATAGGTCCTTCTCTCTTTCTGATGTGTGTAGGGTTTTATTTCCTAACGTATAATCCCAATCAGGTCTTTTTCCACTTTTACCAAACTTGATTACATGACACATGTCCACATTGAACTCCATTTGCCATGTATTACTCCATTCATGATATTTATTTAAGTCTTCTTGTAGCTCTTTACAAGAGTCTGTTAGTAATTCTCCTTTGTATTTTTGCATCATCTGCAAACATATTTAGATAGCTTTCATTTCCAGTGTTACTGTCTATATCATTTATATACACTAAAAACATGATTGGTGCCAGCACTGAGCCCTGTGGTACTCCACTAGTCACTTCTTTCCATGATGAGTAGTTTCCCCTTAGTACTGTTCTCATTTCCCTTTTTATGAGAAAATCTTGCATCCAACAAAACAGTTTGCCTCGAATTCCTCCTTGATGGTACAGTTTCCATAAAGGTCTTTGGTGTGGTACTGTGTCAAATGCTTTCTTGAAATCTAAATAGATACTGACCACCCATCCTTCTCTTTCCTGTATTGTGTCTGTTACTCTGTCATAGTAGCTCAACAGATTAGTAACACATGATTTTCCTTTTCTGAAACCAAACTGTCTTTCTGTTATCATACTGTGTTCTTCTAGATGATTTACTCATGCTTTTCTTATAAGCTTTTCTAATACCTTGCTTACAACACTGGTCAGTGATACTGGTCGGTAGTTGAGTGGATTTTGTCTATTCCCTTTCTTGAATAAGGGGACAATATTTGCTTTCTTCCAAATATCAGGTAGTTTACCTTGACTCAAGGATTTCTTGAAAATTAAAAATAATGGTCAAAGGCTTTTCGTCTCATTAACTCTCCTCCTCTTACTGACTCCCTTCAACCTCTGTCTCTTCGCCGCACTGTTGCATCTTTATCTCTTTTCTATCGCTACTTTAATGGTCACTGCTCCTCTGAACTGTCTGCATGCATTCCTCCACCTCTACGACGGGTGCGTAGCACCCGTCTAGCAGCAAACTCTCATCCCTTTTCTGTCCAACTCTCTAATGCAAGAGTTAACCGTTACTCCCAGTCCTTCATTTATGCAACAGGTCAACTCTGGAACTGTCTCCCTCTGTCTGTATTTCCTGCTGCCTATGATCTCTGGTCTTTCAAACGCAGTTGTCCAGGCATCTCGAAATGAACGGATCTTGAATTTGGCTCTGTCTTGTATTTTGTTTTTCTCTTGGAGGGAACTGTTATTTCTGGCTCATGGCCTTTGGTTCCTTCTTCCTCGCATAAAAAAAAAAAAAAATAACTCCTTTGCACATTCTCGCAGCACCCAACATGAAATTTCATCAGGACCATTTGCTTTTCCTCTGTCTAATTTACTTAACTCCTCCTGTATTACTTTTTCTGATATTTATATATCTGGTAGTATGTGTGGGCATGCATGTTCCACATAGTCCTTCCCAATTTTTGTTCTTCTGTAAAAACTGATTGGAAATTCTTATTTAGTGCTTCACAAATATCTTTCTCTTGTATCTAGGTGATTCCCTCGTCTGTAATGGATTGTATTATATCTTTTACTTTGGTTTTGCTTCTGATGTAGCTGTAAAATAGCTTTGGTTGATCACTACTTTTATTTATGATATCCTCCTCAAACTGTTTTTGGGCTTCCCTCCTTATTCTTGTATAATCGTTTCTTGCCTGTTTGTAATTATTATATGCCCTTTCACTATTGTGTCTTCTGTATCTATTCCACAACAAATCTCTTCTTTCTTTGATTTTTTACATTCTGTATTGAACCATGTCTGTATTTTCTTATCTGCTTCTTTGTGCTGTGGGATATACTTCTGGACTCCTATTTCATAAAATTCACAGATATATATATATTTTTTTATAGAGCATTTAAATCTTGTCCACTAAGCTCATTTTCCCTATCAACTTCTAAGAAATACTTCTTTAGGTCATGATAATTTCCCTTTTTATAGTTTAGGCTCTTTTTGTAACTTTCATCGCTGTTAACTATGTGATATGCTATCCTGAAGCTGCAATTTAGTACTGCATGGTCGCTTTTGCCGAGTGGAGGGTGATATATTAAACTGTCAATATCATTTTCTTGCCTAGTAAACATGAGATCTAGCACTGAAGGTACATCGAGCCCTCTTTTTCTGGTGGTTTCCCTCACATGTTGCGTTAGGAAAAACTCTTGCACGAGATCCAGGAGCTTTTGGTCCCAACAGCTTTCTTGGCTTATTATATCTAGAGTATTCCAATTTATATTTGTATTAAAATCTCCAGTTAGTATAATTCTTTCCGATTTCTCTTCCATTTTATGTAGTAATGCTCTTAAATTCTGAACTGTACTCTCTGCCAAGTCCTCATATTCGTCTCTTTCCCATGTGTTTGATCTGGGTGGCATGTACAAATTGGCTACAATTACTTCCCTTCAGATGTGTTGATGTCTACTGCAATCAGTTCTACTTCTGAGGGTATGTCTAGTTTTATTTCATTGACTTTTAGATTTTTCTTAGTTAATATTATAATTCCTCCTCCTTTTTTTAAGTTTCTATCTCTTCTCCATGTATTATATTCCTCTAAGTTTAGTATATATGTCATTTGATATCCTTGGTGTTAATTTTGTTTCAGTTAGGCATATTATTTGTGGTTCATTTTCTCTGACATAATCATTCATCTCTAATAATTTAGATACCATTCCATCCACATTTGAGTACATAAACTTAATCATCTTGTTTATATACTTGTCATGACATTGTTCTACTACCTTCCTCCATTTTATTCCCTCCTGTTTATGTACCACTTTCCTACCTGCAATCCTATTACTTTGTAAAAAAATGTGTATTTCTCTTCTCCTGATCTTCCCTCATTTTTTTGTTTTTGCTTCCTCCCTCTTTTCTTTCAGTAATTCCAGTTCCTCTTGTGTTAGGCATCTTTTTATCCATACATTTTTGAACTCCTCTTTTTCCATAAGATTGTTTGCATTTTTTAGTATCTCCTCCACGGCGTTTACACTCTGGAAAGTTACCTTTAGAGGTCTTGACTTGCTTGTCTCGTATTTCCCTAACCTTTTGTGTTCTTCTATGTCTCTGATACTTCTTTCAATAGACTCATTACATTTGCCATCTCCTTTTTGTCTCTTGAGATCTTGTTTTTTACTTCTTCCTCTTCTATACCAGTGATTACTATAGATTTGTTGGTATCTACAGAATCTCTGACTAACTTTGGATTATTTTAGATTATTCTTTTCACTTCCTTTTTAATGCTTTTTTCTTCCACCCTTGTTTCTAAGTCTTTCTTTACTTTCACCATTTCAGCATACGTGGTTTCCACATCATTATTGTAGCTTTGCACAGCTACATTCACCTGTGTTATCTTCTCCTCAATATCACTGCTCTGGTCTATCCGACTGCTTACTTGTATAATTGTCTCTGTATCATTTTTGAACTCTTCCATAATATTCTTGTGGTTGACTACTGTAATTGCCATTTCAATCATTTTCCTCCTAAGTGTACTCAATTCCACTCTTAGTTCACATATGGTTGTGTCTTTCTTGTTGACCTCCCTTCCTAGTTTTTTCTATTTCTTCCTTTTGCAAGTGCATCTGCTTCTTTTATTTCATCAATCTTATTCTGGAAGGCCATCTCCAGTCTGTGTACACGCTCTACCAGTTTATTGTGAGTCTCCATTTCAACCAGTTCTTGGTAGAAATCATCATCCTGCCTTCTACCTTTATCCCTTTTCTTTTCCATATTTGCTTTACTAAAGTATGTGGCCATTTTGCGATACTAAAAGCACAGAGTACTTACATTCCCTGGGGCAGTTGTAGTCTAAACAAACAATCAGCTGATTGAGCGCATTCTTTTGCTACTCGGTTCTCTTTTCTGTTTGAACAAGTCTTGTTTAAAGTTCTTCATATT